>NW_024423675.1:67328478-67348198 GCF_017311325.1 Ursus maritimus | reverse complement strand
TACTTTAAATATTCTAAAAAAGAAAAATGTTGTCAGCCATTGTCAGAATGAACGCCACTTCCTAACTGGTGATCTACTGATGCAAACATGTTTCTGCAAGATCTCGCTAATACCAAAAGGTAAAACGTCCATCAGCATCATAAGACTCCACAGACCCAATTCCAAGTTCACTTCCACATGTTCTTCTGCCCGAACTGCTTAAGTACTCAGACTCAAAACTGAATGTGAGGCCGAGCCTATTGCTGGCTCCACTCTTAATGGCCACACAGCAGCCCAAGCTCGTGACAAAGGGGAAAAGAAATCATGGCTTTCCTTCCACTGCCTGCTCCTCCCACTCGGCGCCAGATTTACAGACACGCTGAACTTTCATTTGTACCAGTGTGATGTCGCATGGCTCTCAGTTCAAGGACTGTGAAAACAAATAAAGCAAAAACTGACTTCTCTTGGTCTTCAGCAATTACTAACAATTCTGTCTCTGTGGCGAAGTCGTCAAACAACTTAAATTCTCACTTGCTCTGTGGGATGTGGACCAAATCCATATTGTCATTATAATCAGTTAAAACATGAAATGTTGTCCTGTTAAATGACACTGTCCAGCTCTGTCTCCACCACATGTGGGGATCTTCGAGAAACATCTCTTGTTCAAGTTCTGTGTTGGTGGGATATTCTCAAAGGTAGTGAGAGATCCAGTTTAAATAGCTGGAATTTGGTACTACAAGAAGCCTGGGGTTGGGCCCTTCCAAGGTCCACTAAAATGTCAGGGCCTCTGGTTGGCTTTGCTGAAATTCCTTTGGATTTCCTTTGTGCTTGCATGACAGCAACACTAATTCCCAACACCATGCTCAGCCCAGGAAAGGAGAGGGTCATGTTTCCTACCCCAAGCCCCATTTTTGGGGGACAGGGAGAACTTTTCCCAGCAGCTGTCTCCTGCCTCAGAGGCCAGGGCTGGTTGCCCATCTAACCCACGAGATGGGCTTAGATCAATCATGAACCAGCCATGGACTGGAAGGTGTCCACGGTCCCAGGACACGGGAGGTAAAAACACAGGCTAGGCTGGGGTCTTCTGCCAGCGGCACAGAAGCAGGGAGAAAAATGCAAGTGGACATGTCTCGCTGTGATGCCCAGCACAGTCAGCCGCATGTAGGGGATGGTGCTGTTCCAAGTCAGATCAGGGAAGATCGAGGAGGAAGGGCTTGGCCTCACAAGAGGACTTCCACAGGCCATACAAAGGGAAGATCAACTGAAGATAACAAAGGGAGGAGGGCCAGTGAGATGTTTTGTGTGTCATTTCAACAGGGAGACGGGAAGTTGGAAGTGGGGCAGGTGCAGCCAGTGTTCCCAGCAAGGCTTCCTCCTCCAGGCCTCATGGCAATCAGACCTCCCCAACTCCAGCCTGTTACGTTGCTTCAGGCCCTGATCCCAGGAGCCCGACCGTGTGTGCTTGGGGTCAGGATGTTGGTTCCATCCTTCCAACCCTTTTGACTTGTCTTCTCCTTCCCACCTGCTCCTGGGAGATGGACCAGCCTCCAATTCATCTTGGCGTTATACTCTCTTTCTCTCTCCCTATCTCCCAGTAAATGCTCAGTAAGTACAGGAAGCCCAATGGAACACTTGCTTCTACTTTGAAAAGGAAAATAACTGTGTAATCCAACAATACCAAGGTGGTGTAGGAAAATCCAGAGTGAACCAAGTAAAATTCGAATGCCACATATTAGAAGCTGTGAGCATTTTTTAACCACAATAGTCTCACTCAAGTATAGAATTCTCTGATGGTGAGCTCAACACGGATGTACTCCTTTTAACAGCCTTTTATTTTTTAGAGAAGTTTTAGGCTCACAGCAAAATCAAGCAGAAACTACAGAGTCCCAATTCCATGCCCTGTCCCTGCTCGCACACAGTGTGTTCTTCAATTACCAACAGAATTGCTTGAATGACAAACTGATTCTTGCACTTAAACTATTTGCACTTGAAAAAGGTTTAAATATTCTGTTTTTATTATGTACCTATAGTAAAACATAAAGCATGTCAGCTTACATTTTTAAACCAATTTTGGCTCTTTGGTCTCAGCTATTAGAAACATATTTCCTACAAACACGCCTAACTGCAACCATTTTCTGTCCACAGGCTTTCCATGCATCTAAGTCCCCAGGCAGAGTCAGTGCGGGCACCTTGGAGTTAATGACACTAATGAGTGACACAGACTCACACTCTCTGTACGGACGCGCTTGCATGCTTGTGATGCGTTACAGAGAGCTGTTTT
The DNA here is from genome assembly GCF_017311325.1 of Ursus maritimus. Lineage (NCBI taxonomy): Eukaryota > Metazoa > Chordata > Mammalia > Carnivora > Ursidae > Ursus > Ursus maritimus. The sequence goes on along the minus strand of NW_024423675.1, from coordinate 67,345,938 downwards.
CAATGACAGATGACGGAAAATCTGCTCCTACGAAACAGCAGAAGCGTGGATGAAAGTCATATTCTTCTGGAAGCGCTTGTACCCATAGATGTGGCAAACTGTCAAGGCTTAAAAACTGACTCTTATTCTTGGGGAAAAACATGGAAAGATAAGGGAGTTCCTGAACCTTCCATAATAGCCCACTTAATGATTACAACTTTCTTTATGGCTATGTCGGTAAAGCTGGCTGGTCTGATGCCTGACTTCTGAATGGACCAGCTTTAGATAGGAAAACAGAGGCAGACCCCTTGTCCCTGCCCCTTTCTTATTACAAAAGTGATGTTTACACACCATCTCTTGGGATAGGCAGCCCGTGCAGATGGGCGCTGGGTCCTACCTCGGGCGGGGCGAGTGCAGGCACTGTAGGTGACAGGAGGCACAAGTGTGAAGGACTTGTCCAGGCCTACACCCACCTCGGCCTGGCCTATTCATGCTGAGTGCTTTGTCATTCCATAGACCTAGTGTCCTCCGTCAACATGATCTTTCTATTCTCTAGCTGGGCAGGGGGTGGGGGCGTTGGCAGACTTTTAAGTGCCAGATAGGAAAAGTTTAGGCTTTGTGGGTCACATCACGATCTCTTGATCTCAAGGTCACACTCACGTATTCCCCTCATCTCCCTCCTCCTTCCCCCCTTCCTTACAACACTTTGAGAATGCAGAAACCACTCTGGGTGTGGCTGCGAAGTTGGCCAACCCAGGCCAATCCTACAATCCTATTTTCTCGAACTATGATCGTTTAGAGGCTCTTCAGTCCTATCTATCCAACATTCCTTCAACTTTATTACGCAGAGAAAAGCTAATATAATGCTCTAACAAAAGTCCAACCAGGCCAGAAATCCTGCTGTTGCTAGCTTTCAGAAACTCATGTGAAACTCCCTGGTGATGCTTCTCTACACGTCTCAGAGTCTCCGATGTCTTTATAGGTTTGGCTCACTCCCTACACATCATTAGATACTCTCCAATCACCATAAAAAATGGTCCTACTCCAAAGTGGTCGACGCTCCGTCAGCTCTTCAAGCCCGTCTGGCGAACAGTAGCTTGGGACGCAGCCACACCTTCATCTTGGCTGTGTGTTGTCTGTGGCTTACTTTTATACCACAACAGAGTAAATACAGAGAGGACCTGAAGAAAAACACACTTATAGATCAGAGATTATATTTGCTACTGGGTGTTTACCCCAAAGATACAGACGAGGAAGAGAAGGGCCATATGCACCCCAATGTTCATAGCAGCAATGTCCACACAGCTAAATCGCTGGAAGGAGCCGAGATGCCCTGCAACAGATGACTGGATTAGAAGTTGTGGTCCATATATACAATGGAATATTACTCAGCAATCAGGAAGAATGAGTTCTCAACATTTGCTACAACATGGACGGCACTGGAGGAAGATAATGTTAGTGAAATAAGTCAAGCAGAGAAAGAATCAAGCTATCATATGATTTCTCTCATCTATGGAACATAAGAACTAGAATGATTCAGTAGGGAAGAGGGGATAAGAAAGGGGTAATCAGAAGGGAATGAAACACCATGAGACTATGGACATGAGAAACAAACTGGAGGGCTACAGAGGGAGGGGGTGGGGGAATGGGATAGACGGTGATGGGTAGTAAGAGGGCACATATTGCATGGTGCACTGGGTGTTATACACAACTAATGAATCATCGAGCCTTACATCGACTTTTTCAGGGACCTCCACACTGTTTTCCAAAGTGGCTGTACCAACTTGCATTCCCACCAACAATGTAGGAGGGATCCCCTTTCTCCACATCCTCTCCAACAATTGTTGTTTCTTGCCTTGTCTATTTTTGCCATTCTAACTGGCGTAAGGTGGTATCTCAGTGTGGTTTTGATTTGAATTTCCTTGATGGCTAATGATTTTGAGCATTTTTTCATGTGTCTGTTAGCCATTTGTATGTCTTCATTGGAAAAGTGTCTGTTCATATCTTCTGCCCATTTTTTGATTTGTTTATTTGTTTCTCGTGTATTGAGTTTGAGAAGTTCTTTGTAGATCTTGGATACCCGTCCTTTATCTGTAGTGTCATTTGCAAATATATTCTCCCATTCCGTGGGCTGCCTCTTAGTTTTTCTGACTGTTTCCTTGGATGTGCAGAAACTTTTAATCTTGATGAAGTCCCATAAATTCATTTTATCTTTTGTTTCTCTTGCCTTTGGGGATGTGTCATGAAAAAGGTTGCTTTGGCTGATGTCGTAGAGGTTGCTGCCTATGTTCTCCTCTAGAATTTTGATGGATTCCTGTCTCACATCGAGGTCCAAGGGCCTCATTCTTGAAGGTAGGGGTTCTTTTTCTATAACACAGTCCTCCCTCCAGACTCACAGAGGGTCATGTACACAGAAGATTGTCAGTAAGAGTTCTAGAAAGGAAGAACGAATGTGAGGATGCATGAGTCCAGGTAGGTAACTAAGCAGAAAAGACCTAAGAAAATGTCCTTCACTGGAGGAGATAATGCTAAGTGAAATAAGTCAAGCAGAGAAAGACAATTATCATATGGTTTCTCTCATCTATGGAACATAAGAACTAGGAAGATCGGTAGGGGAAGAAAGGGATAAAGAAAGGGGGAGTAATCAGAAGGGGGAATGAAGCATGAGAGACTATGGACTCTGAGAAACAAACTGAGGGCTTCAGAGGGGATGGGGGTGGGGGAATGGGATAGGCTGGTGATGGGTAGTAAGGAGGGCACGTATTGCATGGTGCACTGGGTGTTATACGCAACTAATGAATCATCAAACTTTACATCAAAACCAGGGATGTACTGTATGGTGTACTGTATGGTGACTAACATAATATAATAAAAACACATTAAAAAAAATAAAGTGATCATGTGGGCAAAAAAAAAAAAAGAAAAAGAAAATGTCCTTCATCCTGCACTGTAGTTTACATCAGGGGTCAGGAAACTTTGCTTGTAGGGGCCTGGCAGTAGGGGCACCTGGGTGGTGCGGTCAACTGAGCATCTGACTCTTGATTTTGGCTCAGGTCATGATCTCAGCGTTGTGAGATCAAGCCCCACGTCGTGCTCCACGCTGAGCACGGAATCTGTTTGGGTTTCTCTCTCCCTCTCCTTCTGCTCCCCACGCCGCCCTGCACTCTCTCTTTCTGAAATAAGTAAATCTTTAAAAACAAGGGCTGGCAGTGGGTATTTTTGGTTTTGTGGACCACGTGGTCTCTACTGTAACTACTCAACTCCACCATTGTGGTATAAAAGTCGCCACAGACAACACACAGCCAGATGAGTGTGGCTGCGTCCCAAACACTGTTCGCCAGACGGGCAGAGAGCTGACAGGAGCGTGCGACCACTTTAGATTAGGACCATTTTTTATGGTGATTGGAGAGTATCTAATGATGTGTAGGGGTAGGAGCCAAACCTATAAAGACATCGGAGACTCTGAGACGTGTAGAGAACGCATCACCAGGGAAGTTTCCTCATTGCCATGAGGTTTCTGAAAGCTAGCAACAGCAGGATTTCTGGCCTGGTTGGACTTTTGTTAGAGCATTATATTAGCTTTTCTCTGCGTAATAAAGTTGAAGGAATGTTGGATAGATAGGACTGAAGAGCCTCTAAACGATCATAGTTCCGAAAATAGGATTGTAGGATTGGCCTGGGTTGGCCAACTTTGCAGCCTGCCAACAGAGTGGTTTCTGCATTCTCAAAGTGTTGTAAGGAAGGGGGAAGGAGGGAGATGAGGGGAATACGTGAGTGTGACAGAGATCAAGAGATCGTGATGTGACCCACAAAGCCTAAACTTTTTCCTATCTGGCACTTAAAAAGTCTGCCAACGCCCCCCACCCCCCTGCCCAGCTAGAGAATAGAAAGATCATGTTGACGGAGGACACTAGGTCTATGGAATGACAAAGCACTTACTCAACATGAATAGGCCAGGCCGTTCGAGGTGGGTGTAGGCCTGGACAAGTCCTTCACACTTGTGCCTCCTGTCACCTACAGTGCCTGCACTCGCCCCGCCCGAGGGTAGGACCCAGCGCATCTGCACGGGCTGCCCTATCCCAAGAGATGGTGTGTAAACATCACTTTTGTAATAAGAAAGGGGCAGGGACAAGGGTCTGCCTCTGTTTTCCTATCTAAAGAAGCTGGTCCATTCAGAGAAGTCAGGCATCAGACCAGCCGAGCTTACCGACATAGCCATAAAGAAAGTTGTAATCATTAAAGTGGGCTATTATGGAAGGTTCAGGAACTCCCTTATCTTTCCATGTTTTTTCCCCAAGAATAGAGTCAGTTTTTTAAACCTTGACAGTTTGCCACATCTATGGGTACAAAGCGCTTCCAGAAGAATATGACTTTCATCCACGCTTCTGCTGTTTCGTAGGAGCAGATTTTCCGTCATCTGTCATTGAAAACAGCTCTCTGTAACGCATCACAAGCATGCAAGCGCGTCCGTACAGAGAGTGTGAGTCTGTGTCACTCATTAGTGTCATTAACTCCAAGGTGCCCGCACTGACTCTGCCTGGGGGACTTAGATGCATGGAAAGCCTGTGGACAGAAAATGGTTGCAGTTAGGCGTGTTTGTAGGAAATATGTTTCTAATAGCTGAGACCAGAGCCAAATTGGTTTTAAAAATGTAAGCTGACATGCTTTATGTTTTACTATAGGTACATAATAAAAACAGAATATTTAAACCTTTTTTCAAATGCAAATAGTTTAAGTGCAAGAATCAGTTTGTCATTCAAGCAATTCTGTTGGTAATTGAAGAACACACTGTGTACGAGCAGGGACAGGGCATAGGTGGGACTCTGTAGTTTCTGCTTGATTTTGCTGTGAGCCTAAAACTTCTCTAAAAAATAAAGGCTGTTAAAAGGAGTACATCCGTGTTTGAGCTCACCATCCAGAGAATTCTATACTTGATGAGACTATTGTGGTTAAAAAATGCTCACAGCTTCTAATATGTGGCATTCGAATTTACTTGGTTCACTCTGGATTTTCCTACACCACCTTGGTATTGTTGGATTACACAGTTATTTTCCTTTTCAAAGTAGAAGCAAATTAATTTCCGTGGGCTTCCTGTACTTACTGAGCATTTACTGGGAGATGAGGAGAAAGAGGTATAACGCCAAGATGAATTGGAGGCCTGGTCCATCTCCCAGGAGCAGGTGGGAAGGAAGACAAGTCAAAAGGGTTGGAAGGATGGAACCAACATCACAAACCCCAAGCACACACGAAGGTCGGGCTCCTGGGATCCAGGGCCTGAAGCAACGCTAACAGGCTGGAGTTGGGGGAGGGTCTGATTGCCATGAGGCCTGGGAGGAGGGGGAAGCCTTGCTGGGAACACTGGCTGCACCTGCCCCACTTCCAACTTCCCACGTCTCCTGTTGAAATGACACACAAAACATCTCACTGGCCCTCCTCCCTTTGTTATCTTCAGTTGATCTTCCCTTTGTATGGCCTGTGGAAGTCCTCTTGTGAGGCCAAGCCCTTCCTCCTCGATCTTCCCTGATCTGACTTGGAACAGCACCATCCCCTACATGCGGCGACTGTGCTGGGCATCTGGCAGACATGTCCACTTGCATTTTTCTCCCTGCTTCTGTGCCGCTGGCAGAACCCCAGCCTAGCCTGTGTTTTTACCTCCACGTGTCCTGGGACCGTGGACACCTTCCAGTCCATGGCTGGTTCATGATTGATCTAAGCCCATCGTGGGTTAGATGGGCAACCCAGCCCTGGCCTCTGAGGCAGGAGACAGCTGCTGGGAAAAGTTCTCCCTGTCCCCCCAAAAATGGGGCTTGGGGTAGGAAACATGACCCTCTCCTTTCCTGGGCTGAGCATGGTGTTGGGAATTAGTGTTGCTGTCATGCAAGCACAAAGGAAATCCAAAGGAATTTCAGCAAAGCCAACCAGAGGCCCTGACATTTTAGTGGACCTTGGAAGGGCCCAACCCCCAGGCTTCTTATGTGAAATACCAAATTCCAGCTATTTAAACTGGATCTCCTGCTGCCTATAACTGAGAATATCCCACCAACACAGAACTTGAACAAGAGAGATGACTCTTGAAGATCCCCATGTGGTGGAGACAGAGCTGGACAGTGTCATTTAACAGGACATTCATGTTTTAACTGATTATAATGACAATATGGTTGGTCCACATCCCACAGAGCAAGTGAGAATTTAAGTTGTTTGACGACTACGCCACAGAGACAGAATTGTTAGTAATTGCTGAAGACCAAGAGAAGTCAGTTTTTTGCTTTATTTGTTTTCACAGTCCTTGAACTGAGAGCCATGCGACATCACACTTGGTACAAATGAAAGTTCAGCGTGTCTGTAAATCTGGCGCCGAGTGGGAGAGACAGGCAGTGGAAGGAAAGCCATGATTTCTTTTCCCCTTTGTCACGAGCTTGGGCTGCTGTGTGGCCATTAAGGTGGAGCCAGCAATAGGCTCGGCCTCACATTCCAGTTTTGAGTCTGAGTACTTAAGCAGTTCGGGCAGAAAAGAACATGTGGAAATTGAACTTGGAATTAGGTCATGGAGTCTTATGATGCTGATGGACGTTTTACCTTTTTGGTATTGGCAGATCTTGCAGAAACATGTTTGCATCAGTAGATCACCAGTTAGGAAGTGGCGTTCATTCTGACAATGGCTGACAACATTTTTTTTCTTTTTTAGAATATTTAAAGTAGAATCATTATACATTCCGAAATTAACGTTTCCAGAGCAGTCCTAACATAGCCATTTTATGTAGTTACTCATCAGTTGTTATTGTTTACATTTTAATTTATTTTTTAAAGACTTATTTATTTTTGAGAGAGAACACGAGCAGAAGGGGCAGAGGGAGAAGGAGGGAGACTCTCAAGCAGACTCCACACTGAGCATGGAGCCTGATGCAGGGGTTGATCTAATAACCCTGAGATCACAACCTGAGCTAAAACCAAGAGTCGGATGCTTAACCAGCTGCACCACCCAGGCACCCCTACATCTTAATATAATTAAGACCAGTATTCACACCTAATGATATGGCTGGATTAAGCATTTTTAGAAATACCATCATATCAAAATATATTTTTCTAGTGGACTCACATATTATAACTCCAGGATTATCTCAGACTTTGGATTGTTTCAGAAGGTCAGTCAAAACTAGGAATTAAAAACAATGATCATCAAAATGTCAGTGATGCTCCCATCTTTGAGTCCCAGTCTGTGAGCATAGTGAGGGATGATTGAAAGAAGTGGGAAAGCTGAAGAAGCCTTGAAATATGCATAGGGCCATGATCCAGGCTTTTAGTGGTAATCTTGGCTTTCAGGGTAGCAAAGTTAGAACGTGTTGGACCATGGGATCCAGTGATGCAGTGTGCCTCATTCTTGTTTTCTTTTTTTTTTTTTTTAAAGATTTTATTTATTTATTCGACAGAGATGGAGACAGCCAGCGAGAGAGGGAACACAAGCAGGGGGAGTGGGAGAGGAAGAAGCAGGCTCATAGCAGAGGAGCCTGATGTGGGGCTCAATCCCAGAACGCCGGGATCACTCCCTGAGCCGAAGGCAGACGCTTAACCGCTGTGCCACCCAGGCGCCCCTATGCCACCCAGGCGCCCCGTGACTCATTCTGATTTGACGTGCTGTGTCTGGGAGGCTCCCAGTGCAATAACTTCTAGGGCTGGCCAGGTCACTGGAAACAAAGCCAGGAAGAGAGGAGTGTTCGGTACGAGGCAGTCCTATCCCATCCTGTTGTGTTGCTGCTTCTCGGTGTAGAGAAAACATGGGCTGAACTGTGACAAGTTACAGCAGGTGTGGAAAGGCCTTCCCTCCGTCTCCAGCCCTTCAGGATTTCTAACTCGCTATCCTAGCCTTCCCATGCAATAAATCATCTGAATCAGATTTTAGGATTTCATTGTATTTTCTTGTCTTATTCTCAAATTATTTCTTGTTTCATTATTATATATATATTTTTAAAGCTGCTGATTATTAGTTTTTTTGTTGTTGTTGTTACAGTTTGGGAGAAGGGACCGTGTCTTGGCCTCTTTGGTCTTCTCCCTCAGCCAAAGCGTGTACTTGTATGTGGACGGTCTGATAAGCCAGGCCTCCTCATCTCGGCCTGGATTCTCACACTTCCAGCTGAATCCTCGTAAGACGAATAAGCAGCCAGATGACACATTTTCCTTTTGCAAAAGAAAATTGGTTTTGGACACATTCTGTAATTGTATATTTTCAAGTTAGAACTCCATGCTGTTTGTTAAAAGCCCCCTTTGGGTTAATTACAAAGTGCTTAAATGATATTTGATTATTTGGGAAGCAAAATATGCATTAGGATAGTGTTTCCGTGCCTTGAAACCAGCTGAATGACACTACATTCTCTCATTTCCCTTCTGCTCTCCACACATCCTGCGCCACGTCTGCATTCAAACAAAGCAGTCCTGTGACAAAGTGGGGAGCAGCATGGAACCCCCATTCCTAGTCTAGGGTTCAGGCCTTCGGCGCACAGTAAGACACCTACACTACATAACCGTCTCTTCCACCCATTTGTCACTGTCTGATACCTTCCCTTGTGCGCTTGCACGCTCGTGAAAGTAGTGACCCAATGGAACAGAGCTGGGCGTGTCTTCCTGCATTTGGCTGTCACGTGATTTGAGAGGAACAACTGGTGCCTTATGGCTCATGCCTCTCATCCAGTGTTTCCAGAGTGGCTCCCGCGGCCTGCATTGGTGACAACATGGCTGGACACTTCCCATTTTACCCCGTCCCTCGACGCCTGTGTACAGCTGGTGTGTATTTCTCACAAGCTGCCATGTCTTCATTTTGGCCTCTGTTCTGCAGCTGGGAGAAATCTGCACGGGATGTTATGCGGGGCAACTTGGTGAGTGTTGTGAACCCCTTGAAGATGAATAATGCTTTAACAGCCAGATCCCGGAACAAAGGTTATGAAATGGCCTGGTAACTCTCCATGAAGCATTGCCCAGTAACTCCACCCTCTAAGCCTTGGAGGGCGACACGGAGATGTGGGGACACCCAGGAGGAAATGTCCGCTTGTTTTCCAAGTTAGTTGAGCTCACTGGTGACGTCATAAGATCACTATCACCTAGGCGATGGAGCATGTTGCTATGGGAACCTCAAATCTGTCTGATAACCGTGCTTCAAAATGTTGACAGTTAGAAAAGCCTCCTTTTTCTGGACTGCATGCCATAAGGTTATGTATATGGGGGGGGCAGGCGTTTGTTTAAAATGTTAGCATTTGAAATTGGTTAACATAAACTATTTGGAGAGAAATAATTTGTGAGACCAGAAATATTTAGAATATTGAGATTTTTGGAGAAGTATTACCATTAACTGAAGGAAGCCCTTTGTGCTAGACTCCCACAGGCCTAATGAAGTCAGAGTTGTTATAAGAAAGATCTAAAATCTCCTTGCAAATTTAAAAAAAGCATAAACATGTCAGATGGCACAGCTCACACAGGTCTGATGTTGAATTTGGGCCACTGATGAATGGTTTATGCAGAGTCTTGATGTGGTTCTTTGCCCTCACATTTCCCAACCCCTGAGAGTGGCTGGTTTCACACTCTAAGTTACGGAATCATGCCAGTGTTCTTTCCTGAAACCATGACCTGAGCCAAATGCCATGTCTCCCCATGCATACTTACATGTTCATACATATGTGTGTATAGACATATATGTAAACACACATGTATAGTAAATTCTCATTATTCGTGGTAGTTCTGTTCCATAAAATCACCACAAACACCAAATTAGTGAACACTGAGCCATTGCTCCTAGGGGAAATGCAAGGTTAGGTTTCTGCAAACCTCTGTCACACATTTTTGTCCACTGATAAATGTAAAACCTTATATTATGTGTGTTTCTGATTAAAAACACCTTATTTAATATATAGTGTTGATTCAGTGATATTGAACTCATGGCCAACCACACTCTAACTCCTGCCTGAACAAAGCTTCTCTAAGACCTATTTTCTCTATAAGGCCCTAGAGGGCACTGCAGCACACGGCACTCATATGGCCCCAAACTGTAGACAGTGGGCACTAAATTGGCCACATAAGGGACACTTATTTACAGTATGAGATCTGAAATAAGGTGGAGCATTGCCTCATTCAGCCTCATCAGGAACATGTGCGTGAAGAAACTCAAAGTCTTCGTCTCTCTGCACATGTTCAAAAATGAGCAAAAGCACGACAAGTGCTGATTCGGGGTTTACAAACAAATTTTAGCAAGTCGGCAAATTCACAAGTATGGAATCCGAGACTAATGAGGACTGACTGCGTGTGTGTATATATATATATATAAAATCTTTGCACCCACTGGAGGATCCAGTGGTGAACCATTTGGAAGTATAAAGGCAGACCACCCCTCCACACACACCCTCCGAAAGAAAACACGAGCTGCCTTGTCCCTTGAAAGCCCCTCTCCCAGCATGAGCTCTCCTCTCCTGGGCTCTCTAAGCCCTGGCGCTGATCTTGCTCACATGACAGTTACCATGCCCATCAGTGTTATGCTTTCTCCCGGTATGTCCTTCCTTCTAGGCTGTGTAGATGTGGAACGATGACAAGTGTCCCATTCCCAGTGGCAGTTCCCTGCACCTGGTGAGTGAGCCACATATGGCGAGTGACCACGATACAGAAGTGCACATGTCAGCGACCCTAAGGGGAGCAAGGCCTCATTTGAAAGGATGTTACTAGGCCTGCGCCTCTCTGTTCATGGTTGATTCATCTGGTTTACCAGATGCCCCAACCATGGTGTCATTGACAGTAAAGAATTAGCAACCTGGAGAGCACGCCAAGTCTTGTCTCTACGACCAGATGGGAGTTGGCCATCAAATCCTCATCTGTAGAACAAGATTATTAGGGGAATTCTATGGTTTTAATGTCCTTTTTTGAAAAAAAAATTATGGGATTTTGAGAAACAGATGGAGTTATGCGACAGGGTCCTTGCATGCCATGTGGGGAACCCCACTCTTCTAGAAGGGTGCAGGGGACGGTGCCATCGCATTTTCCATGTTTTCTATAAAATGTAGATGTGTTTTCGTAAAAAGCACTGTTTTGGAGAAAGGTGTGTTGATGACTTAGGTTGATATTTTGGGGTTTTAGAAGTTGTAAGAATTTTTGAGTTGTAATAGCACCGTAATTCTTAACAATGCTTTTGTAAGCTCAAGATGAGACAGTCCGTTTTGTTCATTTTGGTTTTGGTAACTAAAAAGGCGTAGCTTGTTAGTCACCACTTTGGAGCATTGGCCATTTGCTGAGTACGCTGTTCGCTACTATACTTACAGCAGTTCTGATGCCAAGCCCTGCAGGATTCCCATTTTCCAGATGATGAAACCAAGGTGCAGAATTGTCAGGACATCTGATCAGCAGTTCAAATCCAGATCTGCCTGATGCCAAAATGTGCACTCTTGTTCTTCAGCTTTAAAGTGTAACAGTCTAAATTTGAGTTGGATTTTATTCACATCATTTAGAAATTTTTTTGCAGTAGAGTTATAGGATCTGCTAGTATATGGGAACAAAGAAATTGAGGAAGTAAGTTCATTGTGCTAGGAACTAAAGCTTCATCCCCTTTGCAAGATCAAATTAGACTTTCAAAGGAAAAAAAAAAGACAAAACACCCTCAAGATATTATTAAAAGAAGCTTTCAAATATAGTTCTTATTCTGGCGGTATTGCTTGGAAGCTGGTGCACGCTATATGTTAGGGGCCTTGCAGATCTTCCACACAGAAAGCACTGTACTTAGCAAATTTGTCAGCAGTTTGTTTAGATGCAGTTTGACTATCTGATGAGCAATCAGAGCATTCCCATCTGTTCATCGGGGAGATCTGAATGCAAATGCACCTCCCCGCTGCTCAGCCCCCACCGGTCCCGGCTTCTGTGCCTCGGGCCAGCTTGCCGGCCTGGCCACCCGCATCTTGCTCACTAAGATTCCAGCACTTCCCTGAGTCTTCCCCCCCCCCCCCCCCCCNNNNTCCCGGTCCGAGATAGGATTGTTCTATTACGTTCCATCACTCAGCATTGTTTATTGATCATCTCACTCATGCCAGACACAAGGGAAGACATTGAGGGCAGAGCGAAGAAAAAACTAGAATAAGGTCCCTGCCTGGGGCTTGAATTCTAGTGGAGAAAAGAGTAAATAAACAAGAAAGGTATACTTTTCTAAAGTTTTTTTTTTTTTTAAGATTATTTGTCAGAGAGCGGGGGCGGGGAGAGCACAAGCAAGGGGAGCAGCAGAGGCAGAGGGAGAAACAGTCTCCCCATTGAGCAAGGAGCCTGATGTGGGACTCGATCTCAGGACCCTGGGATCATGACCTCAGCGAAAAGCAGATGCTTAACCAACTGAGCCACCCAGGCACCCCAAGAAAAGTATGCTTTTAAAACAGTGATAAGTGCTAAGAAAACACAAGGCGGGGAGAGGAGGTATGAAAGGGAGGCGGGTGGGGGCAAGTGTCCGGAGTCGGGCAGGGTGGGAGCATGCCCCGCTGGGGAACACAGCAGGGAGCAGGACAGGTGAGTGAGGGCTGCATTCTGACAGCAGCTGTTGTGAGACTCTGGGCTTGACTCAGAGCAAAGTGGGAAGCTGCTAAGTGCTTGAGCGGATCCTGTGTTTACTCTGCTTGCTGTGGTGGGGGATACCAAAGAGTGACAAGTGTCAAAACCTGGGGACCTCCTGGGGCCATCCAGAGAATGGGGTGGGGCTTCATCAGAGCACCAGTGGACGCAGGAGGATGGCTTGGAGGCTGATCCACTGTGAGGCTGAAAGGCAGTGGGCTGTATTGGGGTGTGTGAGAGAAGCGCCTGTCCCAGGACTCCAGGTTCCAAGTCCTGAACAGTGAGGAGAAAGGCTCCCTGGCTACTGAGACAGGAAGCCTGGAGAAGGGGGCAAGGGGAGCAGTGTGAACACAGCGGGGCCCACAGGGGGACAGCTGGGGGGGGAGCTTGGGAGAGAGGCTCCAGCTGAAATGTGATGTGGGGTCACCCACGTCGTGAGGAGGAAGCAGAGGCCATGGAAGGGCCTGGAGGATGGCCCCAGGGTAGGGCCCGGGCTCATGGCAGCCAGTGTGGCAGCGCCAGCGGAGCTGGGTCACCGAGGGAGAGCCATGGAGTAGAGCTATTGGAAGGTGGTACAAGCACGGTCATAGAGACCACTTGCAGGTTGGGCTGGAGGGACTGGAGCAAGGCCCTAATGTGTCTGGGAGAGCAATCAGGAGTAGGCAGCGGGTGGTGTGGACAGCAAGGAGTGGAGATGTGGCCAGGAGGCGGGTGACACGGAGGAGGCGAGCTGATACCCGAGGTGGGATCACTCTGCAACACCAGGCCTGAGGGGGCCTCCTGGGGTCATGCAGATGGACCAGGTATGTTGGATTTATAAGAAGGTATTGAGGAGAGGCAGGAGCAGAGAAATAATTCTATTTACTGTCATTGTGGTGATAATTGCCTTCTTTTTATTGCTGCTTTCTGTGTGCCAAGCAGTCAGGTGAATGCCTCTGCCCCTCACGACAAGCTGTGAGGACAACATGGGGTTTTCAGGCCTGGTTTATGGGAATGGAGGCAGCAAACATTTAAGTACCCGCCCAAGTTCAGACTGCATGTGAATGGGGGGCTGGGAGAGGTGGGCAGGCTGGTTCCCGGTTCTGCACATACAACTATGTTACTGTGATTGATGGGATGAGAGTAATATTAGCAAAGTTTCCATCTCCCTCCTCTGTCCAGAACCCCGTATCAGAATCTGCCCTAGGTGATGGTAGGTGCTGGAATGTGCAGATAAAGGGGCCCTGACTTGACCTCCTGCATCCTTCCCACGCAGGGTCCCCAGGGGCTCACCCCTGGGATGTCAAGAGTGGTTACAGCGAAGGGACCCTTGGAACAAGCTCCAGGGCTGAGAGAAGATCTGGAGAAGCCACCGCTTCCTCACTGTTCCCGGGGCTGAGCAGAACTCCAGGGCTGGATGTGGGGAGACCCACGTGGGAGTTTCAGCCCCACTTCAGCCACAGAGCAGGGGGCAGAGGGAAGAGACACAGGAGGCTGTCTGTAAGAGAACAATGCTCAGGGGACTGCAGGACGAGAGGCCCCTAACCACGACTGCCTCTGCCCACTAGTACTTTCTAGAGCACATGGGCCCTCCCTCTCAGAGATGCCGGGGGGGGGGGGCAGGGGACAAAGCTTCAAGTTCCTGCTTTAGCCCCTTCCCATTAACCCTGGGTGGCTTACTGGTCAGGCCTGTGGGCAGTCTTGGGCTTTGCTGTCCTTCTCAAGGGAGGTCTTTGCAATACCAGGAGAGTCTACCGCACAGCTTCCTGGAGCCGATTCCCACCCTTTGGGACTGTGCCCCCGCCCTGGGAGCCTTGTGCAAGCCCAGAAAAGCAGTCCATGGCTTCTTGCGCCAGCCTGCACCAGTTCCCACCTGGAGCAGGGCAGTGGCCGGTTATAGATGACTTCTTAATGTTGCTCCCAGACCTCTGTAAAGCATCAGGCCATACCTTTAGCTGATTTTGTCCTGAAGCCATAATCCACACAGCCAGAAGCCCATTTTCTATTTCCTTTCCTATGTGCCGGAAGCTGCAGTGTCCACAGCTAACTGGCCGCCGCTGACAAGGTGAGCGACTCCGAAAACTTGTTAAACATCAAAAAATTTCACACCCAACCCTCTCCCATCATCAACTCAAGACCTACCCACAGAGTAATTCAGACTCTAGCACAACAGAAATGCATCGTCCCCCTGCCCTGGCTTCCTCTCTGCAGCATCGTCCTCACCAGTGGGCCTGGGGACAGCGCGTCCTACCACAGTCGGGCTCCTAGCACCTGCTGCGGAATTCAGTTTCCTTCCAATGGATGTGTCTCCTTCTGCCACTTTCCAATTGGACAGAGCCCACGCTGAGACTTTTGTGTTCCATTGTTTCAACATTCCAGTGACTTGTCAAGACAAAGCTTTTTATGGAGATGGAGAAGCAGCTCTTCCCAGAACCCTCATTCCCAACAGGGAATCTCTTGCCATCCAAGGAAGCTAGAAACCTGGGAGAGTCCCCCTTAAAGAGATTCTCCGTGGATCAGGAGCCCAAATGATAGTGTAATTAGGGAAAACTCGGAGTGGGATTTTACTTTGAAAAATTAAAGTCAATCATTGTATCTTCTATTCTAAAAAGTTAGGTGCTAGTTTCAATTACAGGTTAATTCTGACAGTTTCCTTTACTCTTGGCCAATGACCTCCCCCTATTGTTTCTTGCAGTAATAGAATAGAATTCATCACAGAGACTTGCCGATCTTTTCCCCAACTTGCGCGATCACACCCCTAGAGGTCCCTACGTCCCCCTCAGTTAAGACAGATGACACCCTCTTGCCCCTCCACTGGGGTGAGGACCCTGTCCTCTCTCTGCTCAAAGATTTTGTCTTCCTCCAGTTAATCCCTGTATTTGATCATTCTGCTCCGTATAAAACACTGCTTGGTGTTCTTCGGCTTTAATAAAACAACCCTCCTAAATCCCACAGTCACTTCCAGCTGCTGCCCGGCTTCTCTGCTCCCCTCAGAGGCAGACATTCCCGTCTCCACATCCTCAGCCTCTGACTCTCTGCACAGCCCTTCGTCTCTGCACCCCATAAAACTGTCCTCACAGAGCTCCGCAGCGTCTCTGTCCCCCGAGTCCAGGGGTCATTGCTCCTCGCTCTTCCTGCCTCGTCAGCAGCATTTCAGCAGAGCTGCCCACTCCCTCCTCCTCTGAGGGGACTCTTCTCTTGGCTCCTGTGACACCTCACCTCCTGGTTCCTCCTCTTTCCTCATGTTCTCAGATCTGTCTGCTCCATGTTGGGTACCCAGGGCTGGAGTCACACTGTCTGACAGCTCACATAAACGATGTAAGAAGGTGACCTGTTGTTGGTAACAGACAGACTGTTGGGAAAGCGACTTTGACAGTGCAGTGTACAACACATCTAGACCCTCAGTGCTCGACGGTAACTCGCATCAGCTAACATCTTGGACTTTTACGTGACAGGACTGTGCTTAGTAGTGGGGACAAAGAAAATTTTTAAAAATGCGTATACTCTGGGGAATCATACCATAAAGTAGAGAGGTGGGAATAAAAATGAGTTATTGTAGTACCCTCGGATGAGGTCTAAGGCTAAGTAGGAAGGCCTGCTCAGGGTGCCATGGAATGAAGATGGGTGGCCCCCTGGCAGAGGGAAGATCTAAGTTGAGTCTTAAAGCAATACCTGAGCAAGGCAGAAAGGTGTTCCAGGCAGAGAAAAGAGCCAAAATTAAGACACGGTGGCACAAATCAGTGTGGCACGTTGAGGGAGCCCTGGGCCATTCTGCAGTGGCAGAGGGGAGACAGCAAGGGGCTGAGGCTGGTGGGGGTGGGAGGCAGAGAGAGCTGGGCCGTGCAAGGCCAACAGCTTCATGGAGGAGCCTGGGTTTTATTCTGTGCGCACAGCAGCCACTGAGTGTCTGAAAGCAGAGGAGAGTGTTACACTTGAGACAAAGTGCTCTGTGAAGTGAATTTGAAGAGATGCCTGGAATGGAGTTGGGAAGGAGAGAGGAAAGAAAGCCCATCCTTTGCTGCTCGGTGTGGTGGTCCGCTCACTTGCGCATGCATCAGTGCACCCACCCAGTGTCTGGGGAACATCAGTGTCGTGTGGGGTACTTGGCTGGGTGCTGGAGATGCAGGTGAAAACAGGGCCGGTCCCTGTAGAGAAGGTGCTTCCTATTGGGCGAATGCTTCCCTTGGGGAATCATCAAAATCTGCTCCACAGGCGTCTGTATGGCAGTGCGGGAGATACGGGGCCTACAGTACTCTAGGTCTCATGCTCTGGGCTTTCGGCTTCTGTTGGCCACGCACGGTGAGAGTCGCTGGCAATGGGACCTCTCTGTCAAGTAAGAGAGGGCCCAAGTTTTGGTCATTAACTCGCTCAAAACTTTCATCGGATCCTGTTGTCAATACTCTGGTTGGTCCAGGAAATGCCACGTATTTTACTCTGTGTGATCTTCACTGGGTTATCCCATTACCAACTGGATGCGTGGAAAGTGTGCTGAATGAAGGCGAAGTTGGCCGTTTGGCCTTACGGATCAGGGATTGAGCTTGGCCTTGAGACTGGAGCTTGAGAAGGAAAGACTGATCTTTGCACTGATGTGTCCCAGAACCTTATTTCTATTACCAGCCAGTACTCTCTGAGTTGGAGAAAAGTCTTCAACCTCAGTCTCTAGTCCTTTCCAGTTAGGTGTGAGTGTGTGAGAGAGCGATTGCGGAACAGGACTCTCTGCCCCCTGGCCCGATGTCTTTACTTTGAGTGACAACTGGAAAGTTCCGTGTGCACGTCTGGAGGCATTCCTGTAGTTTCCTAAGGCTCTGCCTTTCCTCTTGAGGCTGGGCCGGAAGCCCCCGGGTTCTGCCGAGGTGGCCGCCGGGGTTCTACTTCCTTTCCCTGTGGCGTCATGGTCGCCTCAGCTCTTGCCAGCATGACTTACCACATTGCCCTGACCAATTGGGC
>NW_024423675.1:67226857-67328468 GCF_017311325.1 Ursus maritimus | reverse complement strand
CTTCTAGACTAATTACCCAAAGGGCCAGTGAAAAATTAGTGTATGAGGAGATTCAAAAAGAGAAAGGAAAAAAACAGGTTGCTCAGCAACCTGACTCCGTAAGCAGAGGGGGATGCTATTTTTACTCTGGGAAGGTGGCTGCAGTTGGTTTTGTAGCAAACTCCTGAGAGAGCAGAGTCCTGGCCTCAGCCGGTGGAATGACCTCCTGAAGATCTGGGAAGGAGCCGCAGAACGGACACGCACGTCCTCGTCTCCACGGGTGTCACGCCTCCCAGTACCCTGCTTTAGGTCTCTGGTTCAACATGACCTCTTCCGAAGGGATGCCACATTAATTATGTCCCTTAGAGCACCCTGGGCTTTTTCTGCATAGCGCATGTCAAAATTTGTAATTATCAAGGTATTTTTTTTTTATTTTTATGTAATATTTTCCTATGCACTAGCCTGGGAGCTTGCCAAGGGTAAGTGCAGTGCCTTCTTCTGTTTACCCCGTATCTCCCAGCACATACTACCTCGGCCGGACCCCAGCCGGGCACAGTCAGTCTTTGTGGAATGGATTAATGACCAAGTGAGGATGATGACTGATACTAGCGGTTTGGGTCTGATTGACATTAAATGTCCACTCTGGTCAGAATGTGGGAGAGGATCATGATCTCAACAGTGTTTCTTTTTTACAAAAATATTTTATTTATTTATTTGAGAGAGAGAGAACGGGGAGGGGGGGAGAAGCAGAGGGAGAGGGACAAGCAGACTCTGCACTGAGCACGGAGCCCAATGCAGGACTCATCCCATGACCCTGCGATCTTGACCTGAGCCAAAATCAAGAGTCAGAGGCTTAACCAACTGAGCCACCCAGGTGCCCCACAACAGTGTTTCTTTAAGTTGCTAACAAAACTCTTTTTCAATGATAAAATACCTCAATTCTGGCAGCTAATAATTGAACGTTGTTCCAAAAGTTAGCCAACATGCTTGCATTCACAGTTCACAAATCTGGTGATCGCCATTCTGTCAGGGATCTTCTGGAGTCTGGGAATAGTCACACAACAAAGGCCCTGTCCCTTTGGAGCTCATGTGGGAAAGAATAGTAGCAGTGAGTATGGGAGCTGCCAGGCAAGAGTCCACAGAAGAGCGGGGCAGGTGGAGGACGGTGTGTACCCGGCCGCCCGGCTGAGGAGAAGCTGACTGGGCTCTCCTTCTGGGGTCTCTCTATCCCACACACTCCCCTTCTCCTCTCTGGATCCTCTTCACCTTCCGGCCCCCACCACTAAACTGGAGGCCCCCCTCTCCAGGCCACTGATGGATTTTTCCTCTCTCCTCTTGGCTAGAATACCATGTCTCTCTAGGTGGTTTCACCCACTCTCAAAAATGTATTTTTTAAATACAATACGTGAATATATATGTGAATGTCTCCAAAATTTATGTTATCATTCTGAAACTCTCCCCAAATTCTAGCTTATAAACCGACTGTCAGAAGCTCTGGCCGGATATCAACTATTTCTGCGTTAGACTTATAAACACAGAGGGTCCATCCTTTCTCTGGGCACTTTGTTTAATTCTTCGACACTCTGAGTTGTGAAGAGGCTCATTTTGTTTCTCCGAGCTCCTTTCAGTTCTGGAACCACACACACACCAAAAAAATGCCCCAATTTTCCCCCACGTGATGGTTGAATTTCTCAAGGCGTTCCTCCCTACCTGTTTCATTTGCGCTGTGTCAGGCATCGCGCCAGGTGCTTCCCTTAACTACAAGGATGGTGGCAAAGCCCGTCCTCAAGCATCTCACAGATCAGCAGGGACAACAAGACTGGGCCTCCATCAGCTGGTACGAGGTGCGTTCGCAGCACAGAGACCAAAAAGCAAGGGCTCCCAGGAGATGAGTGCTGGTACAGGGAGGCGCTGGGGCCGTTGGTGTCTGTGTGGCTTCATGGGGGAAGTGCGTTTGAGCAGGAGTGTGGAGCGGTGGCAGGACTCGGAGCCTTGGAGGCAGGGGTGCTGAGAGAGCTGTGAGCGCAGGCAAGGAGCAGGAAGCAGCCCTGGGTACAGGGGCCAGGAAGAGCCCAGGTTTGTGGCATGAGGACCATCTAAAGAGACTGTGTTGGTTCCCTCAGGCTGCTGTAGCAAAGTCCCACCCGCTGAGCTGAAACGACAGGAATTATTCACTCCCAGTTTTGCAGGCTGGAAGTCCAAGATCAAGGTGTCAGCAGAGCGTGCTTTCTCTGAAACTCCAGAGAAGGATCCTTCCGTGCCCTTCCCAGCTTCTAAGGCCCCAGGTACTCCTTGTCTTGGGGCAGCATCTCGCCGGGCTCTGCCACCTCCTTCACGTGATCCCTTCCGTCGGTGTGTGTGTGTGGGGGGGTGTCTCTATGTTGTCACATGGCATTTTCTTCTCTATGTCTCTGTTTTCTCTTCTTGTAAGGTTGCCAGCCATGTTGGATTGGGCTCCCTTTACCTTGATCATATCTGCAAAGACCCTATTTCCCATTGCAGTCTCATGTGCAGGTACCGGGGGTTAGGACTGCGACACATCCTCTGGGAGGACACAGTTCAAACCACAACAAGTGGGTGGACATTAGTAGAAAGAATGGTCTGGAAGCAAACCTATACTTCTTTGAAAACCAGGCAAAGTAGTTCAGACTTTGTTCCTTAGGCCAATGGCTCTAAGTCCTGGCTGATGATCAGAAACACCTGGAGATCTTTTAAAAAATGCAGATGCTCAGACTCTGCACCAAACCTGAGCCAGAATCATCCTAGATATGAAACTTTTAAAGCTCCCCAGGTGTTTCTGATACTTAACCTGGGCTTAGAGCCACTCGTCTGGGTAATGAGAACTTATTAAAATGTTTTCTCATTTTATGATATAAGTTTTAGGGAACCCAGAAGTCTTGATCAATGATATGTAAGTGTTTTCTAGTGTTTCTGTCCTAAAATGTGACCCTCCAAATTGAACATCGTCCTCAAGCTCTTGTGGCCAGCCTGAGCTCAGAGGGGCTATGACCTAGTTTGCTGTGCGGCTTCTTCCTCCGTGAATGTAGCATAAGGTGGGGCCCCGTTTCACAGGAGCCCCATCTGCCCTTGGCCCGGTATTGAGTTTGTGGTCCTCCTAAACCCCCTCCCACGGCCTTTTCCCATGAATGCCCATAAATCCAGGTTTTCCCTATCCAGCACTTGTGCAATTGATTTTTGGATTGTAAATGTGAGGCTTGACACACATCCCCGTTTAACTCCATCTTGTGGTTTTAGTCAAGTGTTCTAGCCTGGTGAGGCCTTCTGCAGTTCGAGTCTGCCATTTATCATGTTCTCAATGTCTCATAAGTCTGTCATCTGCAGGTTTAATAAACACGTCTCTCCTGGCTTCACCCAAATTGCCGTAAAACTATTTAAACATGTCACAGGGAACGTGTGCTGTTCCTTCAGAGACTGGCCTCCACTGGCAAATACACTTTGGGCGCATAGTTCCTAGATCAGCTGTCATATTGAACCGACTCGTATTCAAGCCGTGTTTTATTCTCAGAGAGTTCTTAGAAACTTCAGTCATGCCGGAAGTGCTACGGATTCGTCATTGGTTCTTGAAGTACACAACAAGAAGACCAGGGAGCAGCAGGCAAGGTTGACTGGGGCCATGAATCAAAAAAATGCAAGCCACAAATCACTTGTGTTGTCATCTTTAAACCTAAAGCAAGGGGCGAGTCAACTAAGCATCAAGTGACCGTATGCTGAGAAACAAATTTAACTTTATTTTATTTTTAAGGATTTTATTTATTTATTCAGAGAGGGGCGGGGTGGGAGAGAGAGCACAAGCAGGGGGAGTGGCAGCCTGAGGGAGAAGCCCCGCTGAGCAGGGAGCCCAATGTGGGACTCAATCCCAGGACCCCGGGATCATGACCTGAGCCAAAGGCAGACGCTTCACTGACTGAACCACCCAGGCGTCCCAAGAAATGAATGTTAAAAGCTCACATAGGATGGTTTTTTAAATTAGAAGCTAGAGCATGACATTAATGTTGCCACAGCTCCGAGCCCTATTTATGTTCCATTAATGCCTGGAATGTTCAGCTCCAGCGGAAAACCTTGATTGAACTCCTACACAGAGCACGGTGCTGGGTGCTCTGCAGGAGACTGACATGTGGGTGTCTGGGAAGAGAGAAAGACACTGAGGAGCATGGACGAGCACCGGGAGGAAATCCGGCCGCACAAAGTGAAGGGCGGGCTCCCGGGGCAGACAGCTCTGGCTCGGACACTCGTGCAGCAGTTCACTGCTGTATGACCTCCGTCAAGGCGTTTAGCTTCTCTGAGCCTCGTTCTGGCCATCAGCTAAGTGTTGGCAGCAATAGACAGCTGCCTGACAAGATGGAGAGAATGCCGTGGGAGCGTGTGGCAGGCGTGTATCCAGGAGCGTGCCCAGCACAGCACTGCTGGGCGGAATGTCACCTTTTCTGAGAAGTTCTGGGAGCTGGGGAGCTGGCCCTCCCCTGTCCCTTACTCCGGGATCATGCTCTGTGCCTCCGGCTCCTGTTGACCCCTGACCTTGCGGCTATGGCCAAGAAGCTTGGAACTGGCATTGCAGTGAGCAGAGGTCCAGCAGCTTTTGTTCAGAACACATGTAAACATTTTTCCTCTATTACTTTTCTCCTTCAAACATTTTTTTCAGATACTTCATGCCTGGGACATGTGGGGCGGGGTTGGTGGAGGGGATTACGTTCAATAGAACTTTGGATGGGTGAATATTGGTGACTGCCTACCCTGTCACGTTAAAAAAGAGAGAAGGAGAACAAGAACAAGGACAAGAAAGAGAACAGGGCTCAAGGTGGGCTCTCCCTCCATAACCGTGGCAGTCACTTTCAGAGTGTCTGTGGTTACTGGAAGTGAGCACAACCTCACTGACCACGCCTCTGCATCCCTTCTAGCTGCTGTCACACAACACCAGACGCTGGGCGGCTCATACACAACAAACATTTATTTCTCTCAGGTCTGGAGGCTGGGAGGGCAAGACCAGGGTGCCCATGGCGTCGCGTTCAAACCCACATCTGGGTTTGCAGACGGCCATCTTCTCACCGTGCCGTGTCCTCAGCTGGTGGAAGAGGCAGGAGAGCTCTCTGGGTCCTCTTTACGAGGGCACTGCCCCTATTCATGAGGCTCCACCTATGGCCTAACTTCTCCCTTTCAACACCATCACCGTGGGAACGGAGCTGAGTGACAGCAAGCCCCCGGGGCCTGGTGGCACCTTCAGGCTGCAGATCCGTCCACACCTGAAGCTGTGACCATGATTTACATCTACATGAATCAGATATCCTCAAGTGAGATACGAAGACACACACAACAAGGCTTTAAATGTAGGATTGCCACAACTTGAAGTACTTTGAAATCGTTTGCAAAAACCCTGTCAAAGATCTTTAAAATGAGACAGAAAATCATGATTCTTTATGGAACACAGTGGACGATGCATGATCAGACTTTAAAAGGGGCTGAAAATACCATCTTCAGCCTCAGCCACTAGTCTCACAACATGCTCAAGGGTTTGTTTATTTTTTTTAAGATTTTATTTATTTATTTATTTATTTATTTATTTATTGAGCGGGGGGAGGGGCAGAGGGAAAGGGAGAGAGAATCTCAAGCAGACTCCCTGTTGAGCGTGGAACCCGACACGGGGCTCGATCTCACGACCCTGAGATCATGACCTGAGCTGAAACCAAGAGTCAGATGCACAACCGAATGAGCCACCAGGCACCCCGAGGATTTGCTATTTTAAAAGACAGTCTATTAGAAAGAAAATGATGGAGGAGTTTTGTTTTCCTCTAAAATTTGAAGGGGCATGTGACAGTTTAAGATAGGGGTAATAAGTCATGCTGAAATTTTTGACCTGCCTGCTGGTACCATGCAGGGTGGGGAATCCCTTCAGAAATACAAATTAGATCCCTTATTTCCGTAATTTGAAAATAATGACAGTTCTTCACTTTTAGATGAAATTACGTCTCAGGTAATAAGAAGCTAATATCATTATATCACGAGTCACACCCATTTATTCTCTAACTTCCTCACTTGGACCCCATTCCATCGCTTCCCGCTGGTCACTTCCTCAGTGGACAGCAGGGTTTCTGTGTGCACCAGGAACCCACTGAAAGCGTGGGAGTCCAATGGAGGCTTGGTCTACCCGGCTGGAGGAAAAGGAAAATAACCTGTAACTATTTATTTTTAAAATAATTAACAAATTGCGTATGTTAGAACCATTTTAAGTTCAAGCAAAATTGAGCAGAAAATGCAAAGAGTTCCTATGGGAGTGTTGTCCACTGCCCTCCCCCCACCACTGCCTCCTCCACCATTGACACCCCGCCCCAGAGGGGTACCTTTGTGACAGCCGATGAGCCCCCATGGACACTTCAGAAGTCAAGGATTCAGAACTTGACAAAAAGTGAAAGGTGTCATCCCAGGGGGTCTTGCTTTAGTAATTGCCAACCTTTTCACCCTCCCCATTCATCTACAGATTTTTCTGCTTAAGAAGTAAGTGCTGTTGACAGATGTCCTGTCTTCCTGTGCCGAGGGCCATCTTTCCGCTGTTTGCTGCCATTCCGTGGGAAAAGAGAGCAGGGATGTTTGCGTGTCCTCCTCTGGGTTATGTCTGTGAGATTTACATTTGCATTAGGACAACATGGAGCCCCTCTAGTTTTGTGTAAATGATTCTTTAACTTACATTCAGCTGCAGTTATGAGACAGTGATTTGAACTGGCCATCTGAAGGGGACGTCGCCCTGTGTTGGTGCTGGTCATTATTGGCCAGGACATACCAGGTAGCATGTGGCACAGGGCCGTGCTCAGGAAAGGCGTGAGGGGGAGGGAGAGGGAGGGGGGAGCCATGACCCTCTCGGGTCCTTTGAGGAGAAAAGTTCTCGGGCCCTCAGGTCTAGGGCTCCTTGGCGTCCCTCATTACCTGAATAGCCCTGATACGGGAGACTCTGGACTGGATGGTGAAACACAGGAGAATTTCTGAGACTGCTGTGCACTGAAGGGAAGAGCAGGAGAGCCTAGGGAAGGCGCCGGTCGTTCTGTGGCTAGCAGCTCAGAAAAGCTGTCATCCTAGCTTGGTGGCTTTCCCGGTCCAGGCGTGGGGTGAAGGCACACCAGTGGTAAGGCAAACCCACATGTTTTTCTTCTGTGGTGTCAGGTGTATTTTACTGAGAAGTGGGAACGTCATCACTGTCAATGTCAATGTCAATCTGGTGTGTGTTACACAAGCTGGCACATCAGAAAAGAGCTAAACTAAGAGTGTGCTTTTGTCTAAATAACAATTGTGCAAATGATTGATCATCTGATGGTAGCTTTCTCCCCTTATTAGTGGTACCTATAGTCCATACTCGTCAATAGGCATGATTGGCTAGTGATTTATAGTGATGGACACCGTAGATCATGCCTTCTCAAAGGGGTGGTGTCAGCTCCAAGGGAGCAAAGTTTGGTTGGAAGGGGTGGAAAAAT
This sequence comes from Ursus maritimus, assembly GCF_017311325.1. NCBI lineage: Eukaryota > Metazoa > Chordata > Mammalia > Carnivora > Ursidae > Ursus > Ursus maritimus. The sequence goes on along the minus strand of NW_024423675.1, from coordinate 67,321,014 downwards.
ATTAGCTATTACCATGGTTTGTGGCCCCCCAACCCTACTCAACAAAATCTTATTTCTTAGTGTTTAATTCTCTTGCTGGGTTTTCTTGGGTATCACATAGGCAGCATTGACACTGAGTTCATGATGCATACGCATGCAAGATCAGGGCTAGGAGAACGTGGTGAAGACCTGGCCGTGATGGGAGGATGTGGCTTGTGGCCTATTCTCTGCCATGTTCATAAGTGGGAGTGTTTTCGTTATTTACATACTCTCCCCGAGGTTCTTTGCATGACCTCCATCTGAGGGTTGGCGCTTCTCAAAGGCTCAGTTTGTTTCCTTCCACTGGTGCCCCTCTCCCTCCAGAACGCCAGCTACGGCGTTAGAACCTTATCTGTCCGGGGCGCCTGGGTAGCGCAGTCGTTAAAGCGTCTGCCTTCGGCTCAGGGCGTGATCCCGGCATTCCGGGATCGAGTCCCACATTGGGCTCCTCCGCTGGGAGCCTGCTTCTTCCTCTCTCACTCGCCTGCTGTGTTCCCTCTCTCGCTGGCTGTCTCTCTGTCACATAAATAAATAAAATCTTTAAAAAAAAAAAAAAAAAAAAAAAAACCTTATCTGTCCTCCCTAACACTTAACTTGACTTTCAGTGAAATTCATTGGTTTTTTCCAGATACTTTTTGCTGCTACCGATCTGGCAATGATTTAAATCAACCTTCTTGTTCAGTGTGTGCTTGTGGTGTAAATTTGAACCCCAAACCAGGCCAGCTCATGCTTACAGAGTCTCACTGGAGCTGGTATTCTTTCCCCTTAAGATGGAGCACTTCCCAGTGTCTCCTTTTGTAGATCTGAGTTTCAGCTCGTTCACACTCTAACGGAGGAGCTCCGGGTCCTGGCTTTGCAGGGGCCTGTCTGCCTCCACTTGCTCTGCACAGGCTGACCGAGGCCTGTCTCCCGCCTTCCCCGGCGGACACTCGTCCCACCAGGGGCAGCAAACGCCTAGAGCTGCTCCCAGCTCCAGAGCCCCAGCGCGTGCTGGAGACCCACAGTCCCACTTACGATGTCACCAAGGAACTCAATCACACCATTTAAAGGATTTTAAAAATCACTTTATCTAACATTTTTAGCTTGTATCGTGGTGAGACTTTTCAGGCTATCTGCGTTCACTGCAATAAGCCAGAGATGACTGCAATGTTCTTTATCTTTCTAGTACCCTTGGCATAGTGCTCGGCTTTGACAGGCATCCAGTAAATATTTGAGGGGAATAAGTGCACATTCAAAAACACACATACTTAGTTGTCCGTATAATTCCTTTTTCTAGGTAGAGAGAGAGAGCTCAGAGCAAACACAGATACATCTATCAGACTACAGGAGCACAACATGCTATTCCGTTTGGTCTTTCCCCTCCTCCTGTCAGCACATGATGCCTACGTATATCCACATGTTCATAAAACTATAACTGTCAACATCGACCCCTGTGGGCCCATGGACTCCGCCTCTATAATTTGGCTAACCTCCACGCCCTCCAGGGGGCTTCCAGATGATTCTGAGAGGCCACCCTCCCCCCTGACGCCATCCAAGCCACCATATACGGGGTCAGGCAGCACCTTCTGTTCATGACTGGCCGTTCTCCACTTGGGGAAGACCTTTACCTTTCTTTGCTCCAGCCCCCACCTTATCCTCACCTGTGTTTCAAGTGGATTTATATTAACATTTTGAAAGCCGTGTGAAAAATCACCACATACAGACTAGAATTTCAAGTTAGCTGTCCGCCCGGCTTCTTCATTTGGTGCATGCTTCCACCTAGTGGCCAGCTGCTGCTCAGGCGTGTGGATCTCAGCCCCGACTGCGCATCCCGCAAAACCGCAGAATCACACCCCCACACACAACAGCATTTCTAAACCTTGTAATTATGCTCGCCGTATCTGCCGCCGTCTTCCCTCCCTCTGTGTTATTCTTCCCCTAAGTTCTTTGCTGTGTTCTTTCCAATTATCCTCTGAGCCCCCACAGCTGACAATGTCTGCAGTACTTTTCCTAAACAAAGTCTAGTTTGTTGTGGTGTTCAATTAATCCAGTCCATTATTGTGCTTATCAGAAGGAGATCAATTACATTTGATGTGGGCTCAAACCTGAGCTCCTCTTTAACTGTTTGAAAGGACATTTTGCAGAAAAGTTATTTCACTAACATCAAGAGTAAGGAGTTTATATCAACTTTAGATTTCTTTGTGTGATTCAAAGAAACCCATGTGATTCAAATGGACCTAAAGTATGTGTATGATATATATATATATATATAAAGAGATTGTGTAGGAGGTGGAGAGATAAAGAATACCTAGCTCTGCCACTGGCCAGAAATTGATAAAGGAGGCTTTTTTCAACCAAAGCTTTGGGAAGCTTTTAGGAAGAAATGCTATTTTCATAATGCGTGTCCCCCAGTTCCTCTGCCTTCCTCCCCCAGCTCCCTGAGCTCTGCCACGTCTCCCAGCAGAGAGACGGCACGTGTGCCATGAAGCACAGTCTTTATTTCTCTCTTGACTGAAAGTTCGCATGTTCTCTGTTGGCCCCTCATCACAGCACTGTTAGGACACACGTGTGATTGCATGCTTGCACACTTCTCCCCACGCCTCCCCTTCCTTCCCTGCCCCTCCTTCGTGTCCCTCACGTGACGGCTATGTTTGGGGTGGAGGCAGGAAGTCATTCAGCCACGCAGATGCTGTAGCTTCGAGTTGGCTTCCTCTCTGTGGTCCCCAGACCCCTGGAGGATGACAAATCAAGGCGGGAAGATTCGGATTGGAGCCGTAGAGCCAAGTAGTGGCAGGAGGGCTCTCTTTTAGGCCTCTGAAAACTGGCGTCACATCTCTTGAGCTCGGGATCAGGGTATCACACCCGATCCTGCTGTTTGATTTCCCACATAAAATAACCCTCTTTGCATGCTGAGTGCAGGAAGTGCCAGGGCCTCCATGCTCTGTGTTCCATCTGGCGGTGCCCAGATGGCAGCACCGATGGCTCAGAAGCAAAGCCCAGTGACGGTGGAGCCCCAGGCCACCTTGTGTTGGTGGTGCGTCAGCCCGGCAGTGAGGAGCCCAGGAATCGGGTCCTCTGGCCTCATGTGGCCTTTGCCACCCCCCTGAGCCTAAATGGGAACCCAGGTGGAAACTCACCAGTGGAGGTGGCTATGCTTTTCAAACCAGAGGCAGGCATGCTGGACAGACACCTATCCTGGGTCTAGATTCCTTTGACTTCAACAGATTTCATGGCTACTTTTTGGCTTGGCTTTATAATACACAATGCTGTTCATGATCGATTTTCATGCATTCATTCATACAACACCAATATTGTGCTATTACGCGCTCAACACCAGATTGAGGGCGAGGGACAAAGGTGTCTTTGAGGATCCCACAGTCTGGTTGCTGGGACAGACATGTCACCAAATCAGTGTAATGAAACAGAAGATGACCTGTGAAAGGTCTGTCAGGTGACCTTCAGAATCCAGGGTTACTCTCCTGACAAGGCCAGTGTTAGCACTCGGGATAGAAATCTGTCATATATTCCAGTTTCCTTAAAGCTGAATTGTGTCACCAAGGTCAGTGGGTCTTTTGGCCACAGAGCTCAATCCTCCCTGGCCAGCCTGTGAGTCTGAGGAGAGGAGGGTGTGTCCGGGCAGGTGCGAGGCCAGGTGCTGGCTGGCTGGGGGCACCCTGTGTGTGCCAGCCAGGTTCCAGAGCACCCAGCCACCCAGCCAACCTCTCTGCCCAGGGGCTATATTTTGCGCACATTATGAATAATATCCCTGAGCACTATTTTTCCAAATGACTTGTACCTTTGCAGCAGTGAGGAAAATTGTGAGGAGGTCTGATGGGGCAGAGGGTAGTTGAGTAGGCAGCGAAAGAAAACGTTGCTCGCCTACCGCTGTCTGCCCTGGTTCAGTCATTACTGCCGTCCTCAGTCACATCCTTCCCTGACCTGGAAGTTGCTCGCTATGCCGTCCTCAGCTAGGAAAACTTTTTTAAACCATGTGATCTGTTTATATTTAGAGAGTGCTTTACTGTCTTGCTGGATGGAATTGAGATATTATTTATTTAAATATTTCTGGTTTTGAAGGGGTGACTTTTTTGAAATGGGTTGAAATTTTCCATTCATTTTAGCCAGCACATTTCCCAATATTCTGGTTTGGTAAAGAAGGTAAATTTCACTGGAGAAGTCTAGAACCCATCCAGATTTCTTACATTTTTCCTGAATAGACAACCAGTCTTGAGTCTTTTACAACTTTGATTTTGTTTGCTCTTTTTGTTGTTGTTCAAAAATGTGGCTTTCGTAAAGAACAAAAAGAACGGCTTATGAAACTGACATGGAAATCTTCTTAAACATCAAAGCTCTTACGAAATGACAGAATGATGGGTTGAGTGTGAATGAATGAGGAACATATGGATTAAATTTCACTTGAAATGCACATGGATTTAAAAATGAGTGGGAAAAGTACTTGGCAAAATGTGCTTAGGGTTTTCCTGGGCCCAGAAAGTTGGACCAATGCCTGGTAGTATTTTGCCGGACACACCCAGCTGCCAGTGAAGACTGCTCCCGGGAACGGTCTTCATGTGGTGTGGTTCATGATTGGAACCTGAAACACTCATACCAGCGGACAGTGGTTATCACCATGCATCAACAGGCCTTGGTCCAGCTGAGGCAGAGAAGCTTGGAGTGAAAGGAGATGAGACTATGAAGGACCCTACACTTCCAGAAATGTAAGAAGACTCATTGGGGTAGAAATACGCCTAGTCAGGAAAGGAGCTTTTAAATTAGGAATTTCACAGAAAAATGGAGGCGTCTAGGATGAGGTGAGAAAAGGCTTGTCGGCACCCAGAGGTGGCCCAACGCCATCTCACTTTGAACTCTGAAAACAGATACATCCCATCAGGATTGGGGACATATGTCCACGTAGATCCAAACCTTCCATCTGGTAAAAATTCTGTATCTTTCTGGGTCCGATCAGGTGAGAGACACCACGAAGCAATCTGACCAGGGGAAATTTAGCACAGAGGAACACTTTCAAAGATCTAATTCAAACCCATCATTATTGATCATGAAACAGTGACGAGTATTTACCAATACTGACTCTAGCCCTACTTCCAAAGAAGGACTGTCGGGGTGAAAAGGCCCAGATGCCATATGGCATGGTGGTTAGGAGAGCTGACCCTACAGTCCTCAGCTTGGGTTCACAGCCCACTCACTAGAATAAGACCGAGGTTGTCACCTCCCCTTTGAGAATAAAATCTTACTGTGTTGTGACAGCCCGTTTGAAGGCCTAGAAAAGTGCCTGGTATACAGTCGGCACTCAGTAAATGTCACTACTCTTACTTTCATTAATTTCTAGCCCATCCCTAACTAAACCAGGAACCCACCTTGAAGAACCTGAGCCCATCAGGGCTGACTTGATCTCTAGACAGAGTACGTGCTTCCCACTAATTTCTTAGTCTTGCCTTTTCCACTACACTTTTCAGAGATACATACTAAACATATTTTTAAAAACAGAGAAGATCTCACTCTTTACAGTGAAAATGAAACACAGCCTGTGGAGGAGAGCACCATGAGTTACGGACTCCTCAGTGCGGGCTCTGGGGTTTGGAAGCCTGCCGCGATATTGTGAAGCAAAGCAAGGGTCCTGAACCTCTGTGTGGGGAGGAGAGGAAGGGGCTTATAGAAACAGATATGGGGGACACACGTGGGTGGTCCTGGGACTCCACAGCTTTGTTCATGATCCGTCCTGGGAAACCCACTCAATCAGTGATGGAATTGTCCAGCTTTTCGAGTCCAGAAGGCAGATGGAAACTTCAGCATTTTACTTTGTGTTTCCTTAAATGGTGCTTTTGGGAAGCGTGAAGGGTTCTATAGATTCAGCACCGTCAGTATTTTCAAAAGGGAGATTGGAGGGGCCTGGTTGGCTCAGTTGGTTAAGTGTCTGACTCTTGATTTTGGCTCAGGTCATGATCTCAGGGTTGTGGGATTGAGCCCTGGGTCAGGCTCCTTGCTCAGCGTGAAGTCTGCTTCAGATTCTCTCTCTCTCTCTCTCAAATAAATAAACAAAATCTTAAAAAAAAAAAAAAAAAAGCATGGTGGGGGGATTGGGAAAAAAGAACCATCTACAACAAAGGACGTGACAGGGGTTTTGTCATTATTGCCTGTTCACATGGTCATTTTTTCAAGCATGGTTATCAGCATGGCACCCACGCTGACCTGCCAAAGGCACAGAAAAACGTCACCCTGGACACCAGACTCGAAGCAGCCTCAATTTCTTGTCCTTTTCTGGATGAATTTTGTCTACATCTCAAACCCCAAATTCTGCCCTCAAACCCCAAAGTGTTTTACAAGCTTTCCCCTCCAAAAACTTATTTCCAACCACGTTTCCTAAAATCTCTATGTAGTCACACTTACTATTTCTCAAGCAAACCTTGTCTTTTTCTCCCTCCAAGCTTTTGTTTTTTAAATTTTAATTCCACATAGTCACTCTTACTATTTCTCAAGCAAACCTTGTCTTTTTCTCCCTCCAAGCTTTTGTTTTTTAAATTTTAATTCCAGTGTAGCTAACATAACAGTGTAATATTAGTGTCAGGTGTACAAGATAGTGATTCTGTACTTCCGTACATCATCCAGTGCCCATCACAAGTGTCCTCCTTCCTACCCTTCCCCTCTTTACTCCATCCTCCACCCCTCTCGCCTGTGGTGATGTGACCATCTGTGTGTTCTCTTGAGTTAGAGTCTGTTTTTTGATCTTTTTTTCTTTGTTCATTTGTCTTGTTTCTTAAATTCCACGTATGAGTGAGGTCATATAGTATTTGTCTTTCTCTGACTTATTTCACTTAGTGTAGTACCCTCTAGTTCCATCCATGTCATTGCAAATGGCAAAGTTTCATCCTTTTTGATGGCTGAGTACTATTCCACCATATGTCTAGACCACATCTTCTGTATCCATTCATCAGTCAGTGGACACTTGGAAGCAGCCTCAATTTCAACATTGAACTTGGTTTGGGAAGTTGTTGAAGATGATGGAGTTCCCATAGAATGGGCAGCATTTGCATGGAAGACTTAGAATTTCTTTCTTTGAGGTTTTTTGGGGGGTTTTGAACAATTTTGTCCATTTAGGATTCATCATGTGTAACTCAGGCAATACTCAGACTTCTCTGCCCCTTGAGTTCCGAACCCGGGTGAAGTTCCTGGGCCTACCTCCTCTGCTTCCATCCACCCACCACATGCAGTGATTCCTCCCAACCCCCGTTCTTGGGCCTTTGCACAAACTGGGTGGAAATGCTGCAGTGAGTGTGCACGCCTGGCCCTCATCTGCTATTTTCTTTTTTTTTTTTTTTTTAAGATTTTATTTATTTGAGAGAGAGAGCACAAGCAGGGGAGCGGGGACGGCCTGGCGGAGAGGGAAAAGCAGACTCCTCACTGAGCAGGGAGCCCGATGACACGGGGCTCGATCCCAGGACCCTGAGATCATGACCTGAGCCACACAGGTGCCCTCATTTGCTATTTTCTATAGGAATCCAGTCACATGTGTACTTCTCAAAGACAAATACAGCCCCACCCACAGAGCCCCTCCTTCCGGCTTCCTCCATGGTGTAAAGCAGCATTTTAAAGATAAAATTGAATGATTGCATTTGTAATCGTTGACGAACAAATTATATCTAGAAGTACCTAGCATGATAATTGTATGAATGAGACAAATTATATACAATGCAGTGTTAGGCTCCTAATTAACCAGGTGACTCCAGGCCTATGAAAGATGCTGAGAGGCATGAGACCCAGGTCAGTGTCACCTCCAAACTTCAAGCTGACGTCTGTCTTAACTCCCTGTTGCTGCTGCAGGCCTGCACTTGCTCCAGAGTCTCCAGGAGAGAATCTGTTTCCAGGCCTTTTCCAGCTTCTAGGGGTGTCTGTAGTCCTTGGCTCATGGCCCTTCCTCTGTGTTCAGAGCATTCACTCCATCCTGTGTCTGTCATCACATCTCCTTTCTCTGCCTTTGGCTCTTTTGCCTCCATCTTATAGGGATCCTCGTGATCCCATTGGGCCCACCTGGGTAATCCAGGATCATCTCTGCAAAGTCGTTGCTGTCTAAAGCACCACAGCCACAGGCTCAGGGATTGGGACGTGGACGTCTTTGGGAGGCCATGACTCTATCTCCATCTTTAAACTAGGAAAAACGAGTCTCACCGTTTATTCAAGATTTCTAAATAGGTCCCATCTGCTTTCCTTGTCCTGACCCTCGGAGCTCCTACAGTATTTTGGGGACATCACATAGTGATGGTGAGGCCTGACTGGTACTACAGAAGTGGCTGATGCTTCTGAATGGGCTTCCCTTATTTCCCGACCCTGTAGGTAATGATGTCCAAAAAAGCCCTCGAAGATACCTTGTTCTCTGATGACTTAACTCTTCCTTTTTTTTAAAAAAATAATATTTGTTTTGTTATATTAGTCACCATACAGTACATCCCCAGTTCTTGATGCAATGTTTCATGATTCATTACCTGCATATAAAACCCAGTGCACCATGCAATACGTGCCCTCCTTACTACCCATCACCAGTCTATCCCATTCCCCCACCCCCCTCCCCTCTGAAGCTGTCAGTTTGTTTCCCAGAGTCCACAGTTTCTCATGATTCATTCTCCCTTCTGTTTACCCCCCCTTCATTCCTCCCCTCTCTCTCCCACCGATCCTCCTATCTCTCATGTTCCATAAATGAGTGAAACCATATGATAATTGTCTTTCTCTGCTTGACTTATTTCACTTAGCATAATCTCCTCCAGTCCCGTCCATATTGCTGCAAATGTTGTGTAATCGTTCTTTCTGATGGCTGAGTAATATTCCATTGTATATATGGACCACAACTTCTTAATCCAGTCATCTGTTGAAGGGCATCTCGGCTCCTTCCACGATTTAGCTATTGTGGACATTGCTGCTATGAACATTGGGGTGCATATGGCCCTTCTCTTCACTACGTCTGTATCTTTGGGTAAATACCCAGTAGTGCAATTGCTGGATCATAGGGTAGCTCAATTTTTAACTTTCTAAGGGACCTCCACACTGTTTTCCACAGTGGCTGCACCAACTTGCATTCCCACCAACAGTGTAAGAGGGTTCCCCTTTCTCCACATCCTCTCCAACATTTGTTGTTTCCTGCCTTGTCCATTTTTGCCATTCTAACTGGTGTAAGGTGGTATCTCAGGGTGGTTTTGATTTGAATTTCCCTGATGGCTAATGATATTGAACATTTTTTCATGTGTCTGTTAGCCATTTGTATGTCTTCATTGGAAAAGTGTCTGTTCATATCTTCTGCCCATATATTGATTTGATTATTTGTTTCACGTTTAACTCTTCCTTTTAAAACGGCTACAGAAATGTGATGACCACAGATGACTTGGGAAGTCTGGTCAAAACAAAACAGAGGCATGGACTTTAGGCTCTTGCTTCTTACTGTCCATGTAAGAAGGAGGCATCTCTGGTTTGGTTTCGATTTCATTCTCAAAAGTCAGGCAGATTTTATTGTGCAGTACTGGGCGGTGAGGCCTGATGGAGTCTGTGCAACGTCCAGACAGTTCTCCTCTGCTCAGTGTGATCAGCTTTTCTTTGGAAATACCTCTGAATTCCGGCTCTACCACTTACTAAGTGTGCGGTTTTTAGGCAAATTAAATAGCTTAATAAACTATTACTATTGTATCTAATAAATGTAACAAATTATATTTGACAAATATATTATTAAACATAATTTATTGTATTTTAGTAATTATATTTAATAATTATAGGTATATTAAACTATAACCATCAACTATAATATATAACTATATATTATAATAGTTGTAATGTATTATTATATATTATTATAAAAATTAATAATTAAACTAGTTTCTCTGAGCCTTTGTTTCCCTTCTTCTGTAAAATAGGGATAATAATTCTGCGTTCTTGTGAAGGTTGTTGTGGGAAGACTGAATAAGATAATATATGAAGAACTCAGCTCAGTGACAGGCACATAGAAAGCCCTCAGACAAGAAGTATTACTATGTTTAATTTTATAGAACTATTATGAAGAGTTAAAGTAGGTGAGGTTTTCATGTGGGCACTTTAAAAGATTCTAATTTTAAAAGTGATTTTTAAAAGGCATCACATGAATGAATAAAGAAGATGGTGTATATATGTGATGGAATATTAGTCAGCCATCAAAAAGAACAAAAACTTGCCATTTGCAATGACGTGGATGGAGCTAGAGGATATTATGCTGAGTGAAGTAAGTCAGAGAAAGACAAACACCATATGATCTCACTCACCTGTGGAATTTAAGAAACAAGAGGAGCATAGGGGAGGGAAAGAAAAACATACAGTAAGATAAAGGCAGAAAGGGAGACAAACCATAAGAGACTCTTAACTCTAGGAAACACACTGAGGGGTGCTGGAGGGGAGGTGGGGGGGATGGCATAACTGGGTGATGGGCATTGGGGAGGACATGTGATATAATGAGCATTGGGTCTTGTATGCAACTGATGAGTCACTAAACACTACCTCTGAAACTAATAATACATTATATGTTAGCTAAAATGAATTTTTTAAAAAATTTAATTAAAAGAATTTCAGGTTAAAAATAATAAAATAAAATTGACTTTTGCTAAAAAGAAAGAAAAAGAAAGGCATCACATTAAGATGCGTGGAAGTGTGAGGAGGTGTTGGGAGCACCTGACTGGACTGCGGGCACTGGTGCAGGGCAGGGTGACCGTAGGTGGGACAAGGGAGAGGGAGCAGGTGGGGGTTGCACGTAAGCGCTCGGAGGGGGCACTGGCCATGAGGAGGGCTGAGGACTGAGAGAGCTGGGGCGGGAGCATCCCGTCTGTGCGGACTCCATGTGAAGCCCACCGGAGGGCAAAGCCAGAGCAGGAAGAAATGGCTCATTTCCTGGAGGAGACTAGACAGGGGGGCTTGTCTGTGAGTCGTAAGCTCCGAGAGCCAACGGGACGCAGAGCCATTAGTCATTTTGAAAGCAGATGGTGCCTTGAGGAGGAAACAAAAGTAATCACTGGAAAATTCTTTTCCCCGAACTGAAAGCGTTTGCTTGCACGCTTGCTACGGGAGCCGGGCTATTCGGTTTCTGAATGCGGGTACTCGAGACGGACCTTTCAGAGCCCCAGGACCAGACGACGTGCCCAGGCTGCGCTCCGCACGTGCGGTCACGAATCGTGCCCACGAACCTTTAGCGGCTTCGCTCGGCTGCCGCTCTCTGCGCTTGCCCTGCTCCGGGGCTGGCGCTGACCTCACCGCGCCGCGCACTCACACGGCGATTCGGAAGGGCCGGCGGACAGACCGCGGCCCCGAGTTCAGTCTCCAGGCTTCTCCCTGGATGTTATGCTCATCTGTGGCCTTTCTGTTCCGTGACGCACAGAGGTCTGGCAGCAACCCCTGCAACGGGAGGCTGCTGGTTTTTAACCGTGAAGAGTCCGTAGAAGAGCCAGCTCTGCAGCAGCGACGCCTCACTTGGGGGAGAAAGATTTAGGAAATCTTTGGGTACCATATGTCCATTTGCTTGGCTCCCTGATTTCTGTGTTTTTCCGTTTTCAGACAGGGGTAGTCAGATGACAGTCTTTACAAAGAACCTCGTCCCCGTTGTTGCTTGTTTCTGCAGTGCTAAGACTTGCACTGCTGGAGGCTTCAGTGTGAATATTTAATTCTAGACACTGGGTTTCTTTCCAAGAGAGGTGAGCTAGTCTTCCAGTTAGAAAGACAGGCTCCTTTACTGTAAACGCGGCAGCGTCTGAACCAAGGAAAGTTTACGTCCTCTTTTCTTCTTCATTTGACAACGACAACGTGGGTGGTGAGTTAGTGGGCTCGTCACTGGTTGGTTTCGCCTCTTTAATAAAATAGACATATCAGTTCTTCAGTTGCTCCCCGGCCCCTGCTTTTGCCCCTCTATGTCCTGGGCCACCGCTGGCCTCCCGACCTCGGGCCAGGCAGGCTGTGTTCTTTGGCCACGGAGGCCCAGCGTGTCTCCTGGCGCCCGGCCCGTATCGGACACACAACGAATGTTCACAGTGTAATTACTTCAGGAGTTCCTAAGCAACTTCCAGATCTCGAGAATCATTTAAGTTCTGATTACAGCTGCCAAACTCAAAGACCTACCTCATGTTATCCGTGAAAGCTTCTCCAAAAAGCCACTTTGTGTGAGCGTGTGGAGGTCTCGGGCTTGCCATCGGGAATACTGTGTCCCAGTTCCTGCTCTGGGCTTTATGGCTGTTCCACCACAAACGACTCATTGAATTTTTCCAAATTCCAAACCCGCACTTAAAAACCAATAGAGGAGACAGGCAGAGCAGTGATAAAGTATCTCTTAGGAACTATCTCGGGGCTGAAACAAACAAACAAAAACAGCAAAAGAAAGTTGATCTTTCTAGAAATCAAAAACCAAAAAAAAAAAAATCACAGTAAATTATCTGGAGTCTAATGATGACAGAAAAAAAGAACAAAATGTGTGTTCAAAGGAAGGACCCAAAGCTAGTGCTTGTTTCAGTTGCTAGGACTTGAGCAGCTTCCCAAGTAAACACTTCTCAAACCAATGGCCTCTGTCTTGTGTTGCTCAGTCAGGATTTAAAATTTCAGTTCTTCAAAGGTGAGTAAGGTAAATCCGTCTGTAGTACTTGAATCATTCCTAAAGGCTATCAGCTATCCCTGCATGAAGCTGAGCCAGTCATATAAACTATTGGGCACCTACTGTATACCAGACATTAGTCAGTCCACAACCTGACAGGACTGGTCGTGACAAATGACAAACATGGCCACTGTGGTATGTCCATGAATTTCTGTATTGCTTCACGTGGAGGCCTCAGTCATGACAGGGATGAAGACACTCAGGAAGCTGGTATTAGAATCCAGTGATCTCAAGTATGCCAACGACTCTGGAGAAAGAGACACGGGGTGCCTACCTCTCCTGCTGGCACCTTGATAATATTGAGAGTGTCCACACAAGTATGGCAGAAGCCCATCATTTTGGAAGAATTAGAGAAGGTACTAATTTATTTACTAAATATAAGGTCTAGACCCAAACAACTGACCCCAGCCCACACAAGCGACCCCCAAGCAGACACTCTTTCATGATTGCCTCTGCTCACCTTATTGTACTAGTCTTAAAAATTGTGCACATTGCTTTGCTTGAAGTCATTTTTTCTGCTTCCTGTTCCTCTCTAGGAAACTGACCCGTTTCATATTAACCAATGTCCCTACTGACCCTGACCAGTGTCCTTTCTTGGACCAAAAACACTTGTCTGCTTTGGAGCCCTGGGGAGGCGAGGGAGCAAACAGAGCTATAATTTGCCTTTGGGAATTTGAGGTCTGCTCCTGGGAGGAATTTTGACATCCCAGTGGGGATCGAGTGCGTCATGCTGATTCTCAGATACACCACTGAGAATTTGGTAGAATTTTTTAGTGGGTCTGAGATATATTTAAGTTTTTCCTCCACCTCCTAATTTTAATCGGGAAGACTGTGGACACTTATGCAAAATAATATTGAGAGAACATTAAAATGCACACTAGTTAACATTCCTCACCAGCACCATGATTTGCAGAATTTTTATTGATTCTAGAACTGTATTAATAGTAATGACCATTTCTGACAATGTTATTTTGAACAAACCTATTAAAACCACCTTTCTTATCTTGCACGAAAGAAGAAATGAATTCATAAAACAAACTCACACCATAGTTAGTGTGTCTCAGGAGTCCAACCTCAGAGAGCTGAGCGAAGGCCCCTCGTGCTTACTCCAGATGAGTATTTTTCCTCTAACGCCAAATAAGCCCTCGTCTTCCATATGGGTGAACCTGCTACCAAGGAGAAGACTGCATTTTTCCCAGAGGCAAGCAAATGCATTAGCTATAGAGCTCCTGGCTCTGAGTTTCCCCCACATTTGGAGAAGGGGTTTGACGAGGACAGAATGAAAAACTGCGACGTGTAGGTGCCGTGAAACCTGAGGTGTGTGTTCAAGGTACCATTATTTCTATGGATTCTTTCTTTGTTAAGATTTTATTTATTTCTTTGACAAAGAGAGAGGGAAGAGTGAGCAGGAGGGGGAGAGAATCTCAAGCAGGCTCCGCACTGAGTGTAGAGCCCGACTTGGGGCTTGATCCCACCACCCTGAGATCATGACCTGTGCTGAAACTAAGAGTTGGATGCTCAACTGACTGAGCTTCCCAGGCGCCCCGCTGCTGGGTTTCTATGAAGCTTTAGGAATCCCTCCTCCGTGTCCACCGTGCCTCCAGCCGCGCTGGCTCTCTTTCTTTTCTCGTTGGTTTGCTGCTCCAGGAATACCAAGCAATGCTTCATTTTCTCACAAAATGTTGTTTGCTGGGGCTCAGAGAACAAAGCGTCCCTCTCAGTCCTCTGGGGAAGGCTGGTAATAAAGGGAAACTATATATGTCTTCTGTTTTCCATTTATGGGGAAAAAACCCAGGATTTTCATTATAATTCTTAACAGAGTCTTCAAACACGCACATACTTTGAATGCCAAAATAATAATTTTTAAAAATCTAGAGTGAATGAATAGTTTATTTTCAGGTATTTTTCTATTATCCTTCATACTATGTGTTTCAGTGAATTGTGAACAAAATAAAAAGGGAAAAGCTCATCTTATTTTCACCATTTGTATTAAGGAGGACAACTTTTTTTTACATCTAAGTTTTGAAATATTTCCTTCACATGTGCTCTAAGAACATATATCATCAAAATGGTATATCTTGATAGCATTTTATGCCCAGTTAAAATACTGAGGTTAATCCCAAATAAGCATGTGTGTGTGTGTGTGTGTGTGTGTGTGTGTGTGTGTAAGTTAAGGGACATTTTTTAAAACCCAAAAGCAAAGGCTATAATAGCTGTAACAAATCTCACTTTTAAGAATGAGATGAGCAGATGTTTGCTCTCTCTTGGGGCCAGGTTAAATTAAAAAAAAAAACTGTTGCCTTTCAGGCTCTGAATTTATAATACGAAATGATGAATTATCACCATTTTGCAGATGTTCAAAGGAAAACGGAGAGGTTAACTGACCCTCCCTGCAGAGCAAGTTAAAATGGGAGCCAGAAACAAAACAAAGGCAAACCTCCTTCTCCTGTCAGGTTTTTGTTCTCATTCCCAGAACTATTAGAGTGGTATTGTTTTTGGTTTTGGATGTGTTGAGAACTCACCATTTAAGGAGTTCAAAGAATTGGTGACTGAGGTAGGAGATTTTAAGTAAAGGAGATGAATTTGACGTAATCTCCTGGGAGTGTTTCTGCTTTGCCCTCAGGCAGGCATGAGGCCAAGGAGCAAACCTTGCACATAATGGTGGAAAAACTCCATTTTCCAACAAATGAAGGATTTGACCTTGTTTGCTTCCTTTACCAGGCGTCACCCTCAGCAAACACAATTCCTTCTCCAGTGCTGAGACCTGGGGCTGGCCTTGGAATAGACTCCATTAAATGCCACAGAGGCCAGGTGCCAGCTCTCTGGGTGTGGTTGGCGGTTACTGAGCTCCTTTGCCATGTGGTCTCAAGACAGCACAGTCCCCTTTTCAGTCTAGCCAAACATTTGCTCACAGTCCATTGACTCACCTGCCCACCTGAGCCAGTTTTTATGGCCAAGGCAAGAAAATCAGTGATTGACGTTAGGTAATGGGGAAGGGCCCAGCCCAGGAGCCCAGGACGGGGGAAGTCCTGCCCATGTAGTTTGGGTTAGGGGTGGGTTAGTAAACTCAGGGTGCTCTAGAGGGAACGGGGGCTGATGCAGGAGAGGCAGCCAATGCATGCCCCTGGCCTTATATGGCAGTGAATATTGGAGTGCCAGCAGCACAGTAAAATCCCATCATAACGTGGTCACCGAGGTCCAGAACCTCAGTCGCAAAAAAGGGATGGGTCTCCTTGCTGCAAAGTACTTCTGTACTTCTCAATAGGTTTTCTAGTTACTAGGTTTGTTTTTAAGGAAAAAATATTTTATTTGCTTTCATTTATTAAACAAATGAAAATAGACTATTAACAAATACAGTGTACATTACAAATACAAAAGGATTGGTAAAAGTAAGAGAACACCACCAGCAGAAGCCTAGACTAAGTTCATTTGGAACGGCAGTGTCTAGCCTGCTTGGTGACCATGCTCCCGTGAGGGTTCGCAAGGACAGGAGCACGATGAATTGAACAGAGTCCCAAGTCAGTATAAGGCGGTTGCTGCTGTCTTTCAGCCTCTCTGCAATCTAGGTCCAATTGAATTTTCCAGATTTACTATTCTCCATTGAGAATCTTCACCTGACTTTAACCTTTTCTTGAAAACACCTTGATTCCCACCTTTGATTATGTCTCCCCCAGTCCTCCCTGGAATGTTCCCCTTTCTCCAACCTGCACAGCTGTGACATTGCTCTGTGAGATCAAATCTGCCCCCCCCCCCACCGGCAGCTTTCTCTAGGAGCTAAAGCCCGCGGCCACCACCCTTGGAGTTGGCGTGCATTGCCTTGGGTTTTCACTCAAGTGTTCTCTTCCCAGCTAGGAGATGTGTTCACACCTGCCTCCGCCTCCCAGCGGCCAACTTCCTACCAGTCATCTTCACCATAGATCACTACAGTACCTCAAATTCCACATTGCCCATACCGGTCTTACTCCATTCAGTTCCCTTGAAATGTCTTCTGCTGATTCTCCCCCCTGGGGGCTGGCGTCACTGATCAGCTATGTGAACATGAGTTACTCTCCACTTGATTCTGTTCCTGGCATCTCCCCATTTTCACCTTGACCAGGTGATCCTCCTGTCTGTGCCCCCACCACCTCACCCTTTATGTTAAAAACATTTGTAGCTTTTACTGCTTTTTGTTAAAGTTTTAAAAAAGTGTGTGTATTATAGAACACTAAGAGTATAAAGAAAAAATAGTTGAGAAAGTAAAATCATGGATCCATATGTCACAACCCCAAGACAACCCCCATGAACATTTTACTTTACTTGGGCCATGCTGTGCGGGTGGTTTCACACGCTGAGTTTTGGTGGTCTACGTAACATTCTGTTGCGAGCATTTTCCTACACTACCAAAATTTTTCCATTTCATGTTTTTTACGGCCACATAATATTCTATCATAATTAGTTATTATCTATGTTTGGACATTTAATTTTTTTGCTATTATAAAATGATATGTTGTGAACAACTTTATATTTAAATATTTGTCACACCTCACTGTTTCGGACTAGATTCCTAGAAATAAAATTAATGGATTGAAATGAATAAAAACCTTAAGGCTCTCAGTACTTGTCAAGGAAGGTGAAGGTTTTCATCTCCACTAGCAGCCTGTGGGAGAGTTCAGATCTCAAGCTGAATCATTTAAAATTCTTTGCCAATTTGCTAGGTGGGAAAGCTAATTCTCTCATGTTTCAGTCCTTCACTAATGAAGTTGAACACTTATTCTTTATTGTATTCAGTATTTTCCTCGTGGTTCCTGCCTGTTGCCTATTCCGTTTGTGATGAGTGATCATAGCATAGGAGCCGGAGAGATCATAGCATAGGAGCTCCTTACCCACCGTACTTTGTTCCTTTTATAGCAAACACATTTTCCCAGGTGGTTCTTTGCTTTTCAATTTTGATGATTTTCTTGTTTCCAATAGCGTATAATTTCGTCTGAGTCTTTCTCAACTTTCCCTGAAAACCTTAAGGGCAATGGGGAGTGTTTGAAGTCTTGTTTGCAGATGATGGCAAGATGAGATCGTCTTTAGAGAAAGGTCGCCATGGTTGCTGGATAGGGACTGGATTGGAGGAGTGAAGGCTTAGATTGGGGTACAGATGAGAAGGCAGCAGAGCAGACCCACAGTCTCCCTGCTTCCCACAGCTTAGTTACTTTCAGTCTTGTCACCCTTGGTGATGGTCTTCTCCTGTAGACGTGCAGCACCACTTGCTCCTTGGTGACCTTCCCCCAAGGTCACATGGCCAGCTTCATGCATGCTCACATCCCCACGTCTTGGTTGGGGATCCTTTGGTCACCTCTTCATTCACACTTCACGCTCACCTCCAATAATTGCATTCACAAAGTTTCATTTTATTTCTGAGCTCTGGAAGTCCCTTGTCCTACACACCTGCATATTTGCATGTCTTCTATCTGTATTTTGTTTTATTTTAATATAATATATATGCACTCATTTTTCTTTGTTTATGGGTCTGTGGTGAGGTGATTTATGACTAATTCTCATACGATGAAGTAATTGTGAAGCACAAATAAGAATGTAAAAATCAGCAGCTGAGGAACTATAAATAAGAAAATGCTGAGACGAGGAGACCAGGAGCTGTCATGTTAGGCAGCTGGTGTGTTTGGCCTCAAATTAAGCTCTGAGCTTCTGAGCTTCCTGCCAAAGTTAAAAGGTAAATATAGGCAGGGACTAGCTGACGTCGTCAGAGGGGACCAAATGCCCCTTCTTCCTCATGACCTAAAACCTATTTTCTAGTCTTCGGCTCCAAAAATACATTCTGGCCTGGGCTCCGTGTAGACTCCCTGAGCGCGTCCTCCACGGCAGCCCGGCGACAAGGCAGGGTGAGTTCAAAGAGCTGCTGCTTCGCACGCCCTTTATGGAAGCTGAAAGCAGTCGAGGCCAAGAAAGACCAGTGCGGGAGGAGCCGGCCTCAAGTAGGGGACCCCTGAGGGACACACATGGCTCCCGAGCACAGCCTGTTTAAATGTTCCCTTATAACCAGCAATTCCGCGGAGTTTCAACTTACGTGCTATTCGAGGCATTTTAGAAATTATTAAGTAGTCACTAAGATGTGAGATTTGTAGGTTAAATCTGAGGCTCCACGTCAGCGCTCCTGGGGCCTGGGGCAGGTGCTGCGTGGGGGCAGGGGGCGTGTTGGACACCTTCCCGGTTTACCGAGGGATGCACTGTCATCACACATCCCCTGGTGTTGTCCTGAGTGTGTCTATTCGTCACATGCCTGGCTTCTGCCTCATAAACTGCTGTTACTTGAACTTCATCATCATCCTTTAGTTTGGGGACTGGTTGGGTAACCACCTGTGGCTGTCTGGTAACCAGCTGTGATGGTCTGCCCACCACCTATGGCCGTCCAGTGATGCACAGGGAGGCATTCACAATTTTTCAACTATAAACTGATCTCTAAGACAAGTCTGCAGACAAGTACTGCTTTCAGAGAAGCATCAGCCTGAACAAGATTGCTAACGCCCTTCTCCCTGCCCCTCAGACTGGCTCCTTCAGGACCCTTCCCAGTTTTATGCTGCCCGTGAATTGGTGCCACTTAAACAATTTACAACATACTCGTAAGGTAGGTGGAAGGAGATCACGAGATTGTTTGTAAACGCTTTAGAGAATTTTTCGATAATAGGAAATCAGGCATTGAAGCTCGCAAGGAAATGCATTTGTTGGTTCCTCAGAAATTCCTCTTTCCCTGGAACGTGGGGATGGGAGAAGTGGGGAAGCCACCGGGCCTTTCGTCTTCACCTCGCAGCTAAGGGACCGCAGTCCTGGTCGCTGAGCTGTGCTGCTCACCACAGGAAGCCTCTGCAGAGGTTCTCGTGAGCACTGGAGGGAAGAGCCGTGTCCTCTGGTGAGCGTCTGACGTGCGGAATCACAGGTGGAAGGAAGGGAGGTTTCCTCAAACAAAACCCTCTCGGTCATTTGACACGTCAGTTTTGTTCTCATTTGTCTGTGGACACGTCATCTGTAGAGAATGACACGGAGCTCCTGTCCTGCAGGGCACCTCTGCCCCCTCTCCCTACAAAGTCTGTGCTGCATCCAGTCACTTCTCACCTGACTGTCCACCCTTCTGTGGCCGGAGGGCAGTGGTGGCCTTTCTCCGGCCTCTCTGCCCTCCCCTCCCACCTCCCCGTCTGTCCCCCCATGTTTGTCACAGCCGTCGGGGGACAGGGCTTTGCAGCATGCCTCTTCTCCGCTCAAAACCTTCAGTGCCTCCCCTTTTCTTTACCTGCCCTCGAAACTCAAACTCTCACCCTGTGTCTGCACCGTCCTCTCCTAGACTCTGCCCTGCACCCCTGCCTCCGGGTTGTGCAATTTCTTCTTCTGCCAAGGAGCTTTCCCAGACACCCAACGGGCTCATTTCCTCACAGCCACATCCTGCCCCCACCGCCCCGTGACATCTGAACTGCAGCCCTCCCTTCTGGCCCCCCTCCCTCACTGTGATTCCCTCTGTAAACAGGCTATGCATGTATGTTTTACTCTCCATCCTGTTCATTGTTCATCCTCCCCATGAGCAGGTCAGCTCCAGAGGGCCAGGGCTCACCGCAGCATCCTGGCATCCGGCACACGGCAGGTGCTCAGTCGATGTTGTCTGGCTGGATGAATGCACCCATTCATTTGTCTGTCTGTGCAGTGCAGCTTTGTCTACCAGGTGACAGGTCGGAGTGGCCTAAGGAGCCTCTAATGTCCCTGTACCAAACACTCTTTCAGTGGGCTGCTTGCAGCATGCGCCAGATTCCTTCCAAATTAAAGCCCTTAGCCGTCCTCAGTGCCTATGACACGGAAGGCCTCGGTCAACACGTGCTGAACGAACGGACAAGCAAGCTGGGCAGACAAGTGGGTAGATGATCTTGCCATGGTTGTCCAGGATTTTTACCTCTAATAGGCAAAAGTAAATATTTTAAAGCCGGAGCCTTGACAGAGGTTGTTGATGTGCCGGGAGCCGTTGGTGGGTGGGGAGTCCTTCGGAACCCCGTTTGCGGGTGATCAGTGATCCTGTTTAGTCCGGCACAGATTGCTCTGGGAGCCTGCACCCCTGCTCAGCACGCATCTTGATAGGGAGCCTTTGCCCAGTAAACGGGAGAATGTATGGTAGATCCTCATTACTCACGGGTTCCGTATTTACAAATTCGCCTACTTGCTAAAATTTATTTGCAACCCCCAATTGATACTCATGTTGCTTTTGCTCATTTTTGGATATGTGGAGAGAGGTAAAAAGTTTGGGTGGCCTGATACATGTGTTTGCAGCCACGTGCAACAAGGCGAGGCTCTGCCTTCTCAATTCAGCTCACACTGTAAACAAGGGACCTTTCCTGGTGGGTCTCATGCCCTGCTTTTCACTTTTGTGCCTTTGGTAAATTTGCTGCTTAAAATGTCCCCCAAGGTAGGGAGGAATAGGAAATTATTATTTAATAGGTACCGACTTTTGGATGATGTAAATTCTAGAGGTGGATTTGGTGGTGGTTACTCAACAACGTGCAGTTACTTTACTGGTAAATTGTTGTCTTGTATATTTGACCACAATGTCGTCTTCTTTTTTTTTTTTTTAAAGATTTTATTTCTTTATTTACTTATTTAGAGAGAGAGAGAGCATGGATGGAAGAGCAGAGGGAGGGAGGGAGAGAGAATCTTAAGCAGACTCCATGCCCAGCATGGAGCCTGACTCAGGGCTCGATCCCAGGACACTGAAATCATGACCTGAGCCAAAATCGAGAGTCAGACACTTATCCGACTGAGCCCCCTTACCCAACTGAGCCCCCCAGCCCCACAATGTTTTCTTTAAAAGGCCCCAGCACGGTCTGAGGACCTATCTCTTCCTAAGCACAACAGGGCTATGATGTGCCTCATGGAGCAAACACCTGGGTTAGAGAAGCACAAATTAGAGTTACAGTTAGCTTGAAGTTAGATACGTCACTATAGGAATGTGCCGTTGACCATGGGCTCCATGTAAATGAATCAACAGATATACATGAAATAAAGTGTCTCTAAGTGGAAGCACCCATAAAATAAGGTCAGGTCTTGATGGGTGGATGAAACTACCGTGACCAGGGGCTCACAGGAGCCTAAGGGCAATGGTTCGGTATTTGCTAATTCAGTGTTCACCGTGACTTTATAGAACACAACTACCTCGAAGAACAGGAATCAACTTAGTATTTTTACAACAGTGATTTTCGAAGTGTACTGAAGAACCAGCCGAAGGGCTCCTGGGGGGCTCAGTCGGTGAAGCTTCTGCCTTCAGCTCAGGTCATGATCCCAGGTTCTGGGATCAAGTCCTGCATCAGGCTCCTTTCTCAGGAGAGCCTGCTTCTCCTTCTGCCCTCCCCCCCCCCCCAGGCTCATGCTCACTCTCTGGCTCTCTATCAAATAAATAAATAAATAAATCTAAAAACAGTGCCTCCACAATTCCAGATACACAAAGGATTTGTAAAATGTCAATAGCCATTGACAGTTGAGTCCTTTAAAAGCCTTACTCGTATGGGAACAAATGCTAATTTGAGTGTCATTTAGGGTACAGCACTTGTCTACAGACAACTCAGATTGTGTCCCCCATGGTGGTCAGTGTCTCACTCTCGCCCCACAAGTCCCCCGCCTTATGACATGAATTCCCTAGAGGCCAGACGGTGGATTTGCTGTGGGGGAGCACCCCTCCAATTTCAGGGAGGTTAAGATTTGGTCCCTTCCTCTCTCATTTTATCTGCTGAAGAATCCTCATGGGGATTCCAGTGCCTCCACAATTCCAGATACACAAAGGATTTGTAAAATGTCAATAGCCATTGACAGTTGAGTCCTTTAAAAGCCTTACTCGTATGGGAACAAATGCTAATTTGAGTGTCATTTAGGGTACAGCACTTGTCTACACAGACAACTCAGATTGTGTCCCCCGTGGTGGTCAGTGTCTCACTCTCGCCCCACAAGTCCCCCGCCTTATGACATGAATTCCCTAGAGGCCAGACGGTGGATTTGCTGTGGTGGCTGGTTCACGTTAGGCCAAGTCGCTGCTCCAACTCAGTGATGAAGTCACAGTGCGTTCAAAGAAAGCAGGTTATATTCAAGATTCTCATAATCAAAATGCCAGGAATCATTCCCTTCTCCACCTGTTACCTCCAGAGCAACAGTCTCAAACTGTTCTCTGCCATGGAGGGTCCCCAGGAGACGGCCCCGTGATCTCAACAGCCCTGGATGCAGAGTGGGACTAAGCCTCATGAGTGACTGGAGTGGCACTTTGACTAGATGATGCTTATCAAGACCTCTGGGTGCAAAACATTTTCTATGTCTATGCTTACTTATGTGTTTACAACTCCCTATCCTATGAGTGAAATAGCAATCTGAAATATAAATTAATTTAAAAGCCCCAGGACCTGCAGTTCAACAACGGTCTTCATAGAAGTTTAATATCAAGCAAGATGCTTAAGACAAAAATTACTTCCATCCCATTTTCTTTCTCTGTGCTTGTTTCCAAAAAAACCATACAAATAGGTTTGTGTGTGTACATGAGATACGCAGCTGGAAAAACAAGTGACAGTGGAAGTTCTGGCGATGTCAACCCCAGTCCACTTTATAACCCTGCGAGTTGTGCTTGACCTTCCAGGGATAAAGCAGGCAGGCACTCAGACCCCACTCCGGTGATATAGGATTACCCTGTGAGCAGCTTGGGGAGAAGTCTGCGTAATGAATTCATCTACTCTGGTTGTGTTGCTTTAAGAAACACTGTTCTGTACACACACACACACACACACACACACACACACACACTCTCATAGATTCCCACATGCAGACTTGTTGTGACCACATTGCAAAGGCAAGAACAGGGCTACAAATACGCATTTTCTTTTAGGGTTCCTCGTCCTCAGCAACCCCTTCAATCATCTTCCTTACCCCCGTGTCCCTAAGCAGCCTCAAGGGATGGGACCTAGCTTTCACAATGGGGGCCGGTTCACATAGGGACAGATTCACGTTTCTCTGCACTTGGCATGCACTTGGGGAGACAAGAGTGGAATGCAATGTTGTGCAACAGCAAAAGGCCTTACAAGAGGTATTCTCTTCCTGACCCACAGAAGAATCTGAGTTTTGTGGAAGGGACGGGAAACTTAAGTGCCTTGCTGGCTGGCTGGCGAGGTGACAGGAAGGTCATTGTCTGCTGTAAGAAAGTGCCGGGTCAGAGCTCTCTGACCAATACGAGAACTTCCCACTGAGATGGAGCGCCAGGCTTCCTGGGACATTGGTTAACCCAGCTAGGGTCAGATGTTGAGTGCTTGCTTAGGGGGTGAATGTTCTTAACCCTTGGAAGGCTTGGAATTACATAACAGGGTGATAATGTTAATCAACCCACTGTCCTAATACTTTTGTGTTAACGTGAGGAATGATCTCTACATGTCTTTGTCAGAGAGTAGGAGAAACTAGAGACTGTGATAGACGATCCTTGTGATTCTTTCCGTTGAGTAATTTATTTTAAATTATGACTGTGATTTGTGGTATCTAAGGTCTGAGAAGTTGAACAGAACTTGGGATTCACACGTGCATTCACTGACTCACTAGGTGGTTCTGCGTCTTAGGGGTGGGGGGCAGTGTGTGCACCAGGGGCGTGACATGCTGGAGGGGAACGTAAGGCAGAGGAAATTGATGCATGTAGCATAAAATGTCGAAGGAAACTTAAGGAGCTAAGTCCGTAAATATACCTGAGTGTTGAAGGGAGTTTAGTTGACTCGACTTCAACAACGGGGTACTAACCAGAGCCCCCTGACTGTTTAATAACATGAATAATCAAAAGAATAAAAATGACTTGTAAGTTGATCCTGAAAACATCAGGGACATTAAATTTGCTAATTATGTCATTTTCATAAATTGAGTATTTATTTATAGAATAAAAGTAGCTGCCCAAGGCCTTTAGCAACCCCCAAAAAATCCCTTTATGGACATCACTCGAGAGTGGGTGCCAGTCCTTGTTCTCTCTGGCCGCTGGACAGAGGACCAGGACACAGGGCTGGGTGCTGGAGACAGACTCAGAGCTCAGAGCCAGGGAGCCGGGCTTCCGGCTGCTGGAGGCAGGGTAGGGGGCGCCGGGAGGGCACCCCGTGCCCTGTGTGGGTGCCAGCTCGGCTGTGTGGTGAAGGCGCAGTTCACAGGGCCGCACGCGGGATGAGCTCCGAGCGCTTTTCTGAGACGTGCTGTGCGCAGAATGTTGGGAGCTTGAAAACACAGATTTCCGGGTTCGCAGGGTCTAAGCGTCTGATTATGCTGAGTGGTTTCATGCAGCTATCAGTGGGGAGGCCCGGGATGAGAAGGCCTCCAGGCTCCCTCCCTCCCCGAGTCTCCTGGGTCTGGGGAGGGGGGGTTGGTCTGCTGGCATTAAATCAATAGGAACATTTACTCAGAGAAAATATTGTCGCAAAGAGGTTTTCTGAAATGTTCTGAAAGCAGATGTTTCCTCCACGCCCAGCGTGGCCGCAGTGATGTGCCCCTCGGTGGGGCTGGTGCTGTCAACTGCAGGGCTGAGAAGCGCATGACGGAGTCTTACTAATGTTTTCACAATTGCAGGAACTTACTGAGGCAGTGTTCCCTAGTGTTCGTTTGAAAATGCGAGGTGTTTTTGTGGACCAC
The DNA here is from genome assembly GCF_017311325.1 of Ursus maritimus. Classification (NCBI taxonomy): domain Eukaryota; kingdom Metazoa; phylum Chordata; class Mammalia; order Carnivora; family Ursidae; genus Ursus; species Ursus maritimus. The sequence continues at coordinate 67,295,726 of NW_024423675.1, read as the reverse complement.
CGCCTAGACATTTCATTCCTGACTTACTCTCCCCGTGCAGCTGGCAGCATAAACGCCCGATTTCTGAGACGTCTTTGTGAGACAAGCCCTTCGTCACAAATTCTGGTTCTGCTGTTTCTGTTTCTCTTTCACGAGGAAAGTTGGCATTCATGTGCAGTGTGTGTGGCGGCAGCACCCCAAGTACTTCCTAGCAGGAAAGCGGGAAACGAGGCTGCGGGCTCGCTCGCGGAGCCTGCCTAGCGCCCGCGGCCGCGGGCAGGCCAGCCGTGCGCACACCCGTGCCATCCGGTGACCCGTGCAGGCAGGACGCTGTGCAAGGTCCTGTTGCCTTCCTCATGATGCAGGACCACTCGAGGCATTCAAGGCACTCCTGAGATGGTCCGGACTGGCCAGCTTTTGGCCTGAATCCACTCACTTGTTAATGCCTTCATGCTTGCCGGCGTCCACCCACCCACCCATCAGTTTACCTCCATCTACCTCCACCCTCCATCCTCACCTCTACCCACCACCCACCTCTGTCCACCTATCCACCTCCATCCACCCATGCCCGCCACCAGTGAGATGTGACCCCGCCATGTCACCTTGGCTGCCCTTTCTTGGTATTTGGTTATTTTCCACTTGCCCCTCCTATGATGGGGGAGGGTGGGAAGCCTGGAAGCCAGTGGTCTGGTCCTAGGATCATTTGTCTCCTCCCTGCCACACAACACCCCCAACCTGATTTTCAGGCAGCTGGCCGTGTCACAGCCCGGTCTCACCCCCAGGGTCCTCTCCATGCATTCCCCCATTCCCCCAGCACCCAGGGGGCCCACGTGCAGAGCGTTGTGCTGCAGACCTAGGGCCAGGGATGGGCCACCGCCCACCCCCAGCTGCCAGGGGCTACACTGCCGGCCAGGCATCTCTCGTCTGCATGTCCGTCTCCTTCCCCAGCAGACATCCCCCATCAGGCACCTGCATCTGCTGCTTTGGGACCTGGGGCCTGGCCGGCCCTGGAGCTGGTTCCCAATTACCGTTTCCTGAGTGTGGCTAGTGAATCACTCGGCTCTCTGGCCCTCTTCCAAGTGGCTTAGTGGTTTCAGAATACAGGTAGTAAATTGTTTGGGTCACAGATGTTTTACAGTTTGAAAAGTGAGACTAACCATCACATTTACGAAATCCAGTTATGTTGTGAGTACTTGTTACACTCCTAGGAGTCAAGGGCACGCTGCAGGATGGGCTTCTGCCACTTGGACTTTGCTGCCCCACGGCCGACAGGGAAGTTGATTTTTCTTTTTTTTACATCGCTTGTGTATTATGTTTTGTCACTTACTAAATCTGCACATCATAGGGATTGTTGTTTCTTTACACACCACTCGTTCACGAAAAAAGATGGCTTAGTGGCACAAACTTGTTCCTTCAGAAGCAGTCTTAGGAATAGCTGTGTGAATACTGCAAGTCAAAACAATATCCCGAATGGGAAGAGTGAGCACAAGCCCAACGTAAATACAAGCGGAATCTGCTCATAGGACGGATGGTTTGGGACGAGAAGCTACAAACAGACACATTGTGATAGAAAATATAAGTTTCTGGAACTTGGATTTTCTCAAGGACCCCTTCAGTCGTAGCCCTCAAAGTGTTTCCGTGATGACACTTTCTCGGTGCTGTGATGCCGTCCAACCCTTCACGTAACTTTCATTCAAACCTGGTAACACTCTGGAGAGAGCAGCTGACCATTTCCAGAACACCTGGAAAGATGCTTTCCCTTGTGAGAGGACGATTTTTACTCTGTAGGAAAAGAAGTTGTAAAACCACGGGGTGTTCAAAGTCTCACTCGCCAGCAGGAGCCCCGGCTGTGGGCTGGGCAGACGTGCATAAAGCAGCCTCCAAGTTAGCGGCACACCTGTGTTCAGAGAAGCAGCGAAGTGATCTACTGGGGGAAATCTTTACCAAACAACTCCATTCAGCGTCTCGAGGTCTCAAGGGCATGGGGTGGAAAAGCAGGTGTTATCTGCTAGGGGTGATGGGGGAGCACACATTTGGTGAAGACACTGATGTGCAGAGAACAAGCCAGCTCACATCGGAAGGCCGACACTACCACGTTTTGGCTTTTTGAAACTGCATACCCGTGTCTCTGGAAAAGAGGTTTTTGAAGTCAGTTCATGAGCTGTGAGCTCTGATGTCACCTAGAAAAAGCATATGACCAAGGACCTGCCTTGGTGCACAGAGAGGACTTGCCACGGGAAGCTGGGTGCAGTGCCCGGAGAGCAGCTGGAGCTTGCGCAGGTGATTCCTGTCCCCGGTTGGCCCGCTTGGGAATAAACACCAGCAGACGCAGTCTAGTAATGCTGCTGAGAGGGCGTGTGGTCAGCGCCGCCCCGGGGACAGGACCCACGTTCCCCATGCTGATGGGTGCCTCGGGAAATGGATCATGTGTTTTTTTAAAGGGGAGGATTGAACAGTTGTCTTCATGACACAGATAAATGCTACAAAAGACTATTTCTATGATTTCCAGAAGTTTCTCAGTACTACATTCAGGCTCTTGAATGGCTTACGCCTGTTAACTTTTCATGTCGGGGTCAAGGCATTGGAGCTTTTTAAGGAGGCCAGCCAGCAGAGATGCAGTGACTTCCTTCCTCATCAGACGCGAAGACCGTGAATTGTGTCCACGTGCTAGCACAAGCTGCAAGCAGGCTCGGCAGACGCAGGTGAGGGACCAATCTGCCACGACTTCCAGCTGCGATCGGCTAAATTGAAGTGCTCATTTACAATCCACTTGCTGGCTCAGTGCAAGAAAGCCCCAGAGCCATCTAAGAGGGCTTCGCAGCACACTGCCACCACCAGCTCCCCAGCAGTGAGGTGGGAGGCTGCTGTGGCCTGAGCCACGGCTCTGAGCTGAAGGTACAGGCTTTGAGGCAGATGCTGCAGGAATCACTCTTCCTCTTACTGATATGAAATTCTCATTCCTCAGTCTGGATTATATACTTTTAAAACGTGATGCTTTATTATTCACATTTCCAAAATGCTTCCAGAATACCTCGGACTTAAAGCTTTTTCTCATGTGCTCTGTCAGTCTGGACTACACCATCCTCCTATTGGTGCCTGTAACAATCACAAGAGTTCTCAAAACCATCTCAAGTTCCACCTTCCGCATGATGAAGCCTTCTGTCTCAACACCCACAGTACCTGTCAGAGGGCCTACAATGGCCCACCCTGTGCTGGCTATACTGGGGCGTTACTGGATTGTAGATCTAGCAGAGCGGAGGTACTCCGATTAACCTTTGACCCTCCCAAAGCCTGACACGCTGCCTAGCACATAGTAGGTGCTCCGTTAATGCATGGTGACATATGCCTGCTTATACAGTGTGTGTAGGGGACCAGCCAGTGTGCCTTTCTGAAGTAGATAGAACCATTTGGGGAATGTGGAAAACCATTCAGAAGATCAGCCGCATCTCATGGAACCAAGTTGATTCTTGCTAAGTATAAAATAGTTGAGTTGCTTTTCCCTGTTTTGTGAGGGAATGACAGTGCAAATGTACTCAAGACCTGCGTAATCTTAGAAGAGTCTTGACTGACAGCATTTGCAGGACAGTAACAAGGAGGGTTGGAATGTGCTGTGATAATTATGTTTATTGGAGTAGAGACATAGGCAGAAAGTTGTCCCTTGCATGTATATGGAGAGTTGTCTTTCAGTTATGTGTTTTCTTTCTTAAATCTACCTGTTCACTTTCTTTTTCTCCCTTTATGCACATGCACAACGCTCTGATCAAAATGTTTACTTAATCCAAACTTCAGTGGCTCGTGAAAAAAAGCAACAAGGAGACTGACTACTTTTGGTTTTGCTTTTAAATTTCCTAATGAGATACTTGGACAAGTTACAGAAAATTGAATGTCACCAAAAATTTTTAATCATGTTAGATTCTGACATAATAATCGTGATTTTTTCAAAACGTTTTAATATTGAAAAACAAAGAAAGTATGTACTTGAAAAAACGTGAGTGTCTTGAATTGGCTTCTTGAGAGGAGACTTGATGGAAAGGAGCTGGAAGGACCGGTAGAGGCAGGGGAGCCCGGCTGTCCCCGCCAGCCATTTCCCGTGCTGACCAGCAGAGGGCAGCCCGCTCCAGGCGCCGCACTGTAGACCCAGAGAAGAAAAGCAGAGCGGATAAGATGATGAATACATTCTATTTTGAAAACATAACGCATTTACAGAAAGGGGGTATAACTAAAGTGAATTCATTTTATTGTTGTTTTACAGTATATGAGGGGCATAACAGAATTCTTAGCCATCAGTGATAAACTGCTCAAAGAGTCCCCGGGAAGAAGCAGGAGAGCTTTCTACGAAGTGTGCTCTGCAAATGTGGTCCACTGGCCCCGGGGGTTCCCACATTTCAGGGGTTTGAGAGGCCACAAGCCTCCCCACAAAGTGCTAGGACACTGTCTGATCTTTTAGTGGCTTGACATTCGCACTGGCCACCTAGACCAAATGGTGCCAGAAGCCACAGGTGCCCAGGGAACGGGTTGGGGCGTAGTCGCTCTGTACCCGCAGCAAAGACAAAACAAAACAGCTCCTGTCACCTCCTAATGCCCTAGAGGAAGCTGTGAAACGATTAACTTGGTTAGGCCTTGATCTCTTTGTGCATCGTTGATATTCTGCGTGACGAAACGGGAAGTACACTGAAAGCCCTCGTGTTGTTTATGGAGTCACACTGACTCTTGGAGGAAAGTCTTGGGCAACTTCAGGAGGGCAAGCCCAACTCGCCAGATTTTTCATAAATCATTTTTTACTTGGAAATGACTGACAATCTCAAGTCATTCAGATTCGGGGTTTTGGCAGGCAGCTTCTCCGAAAAGAACAGTGTGCCTGTCACTTCAAGGCAAACAAGTGACAAGTATTTGTGGCTGATGATAAAATTCAAGCTTCTGAATGAAAATTGGCATTTTTAGAAACTTGTATTGGCCCACCATAAGCTGAACCGTCTCAGTACTAAAAAATTTTTCTGATAAGATTGGTATTGATATTGTGTTTTTCAAATACTGTGTAACTCAGTGAACCAGTATTTTCCAAATGACCGAGAAATGACGATACAAATTGGGAATGGGTAAAAGATCCACTCAAAACTCAAGATAGATTTCTGGGTTTTAATATACCAGAGCCCCAAAAGGTCACGAATATGGTTTCAGATTCCACATCGCCACTAACTTTTTAGATGCTACTACTTCCTGAGTTTTGGCATATTATCAAAGAAAAGTATCCACAATTTTCTGAAAAGGCCATTAAAATACCCCTCCCTTTCCTGACCACATGTCCATGTGAGGCTGGATGGTCTTCATAGAACTTCAAGAAAGCAACATTATCCCAACAGAATGAGTGCAGGGGCATTTTTGAAGATCTGTTTCCTATGAAGCCAGACGCTAAAGAAATTTGCAAAATGGAAAACAATGCTACCCTTTCCCTAAACTTTTTTTATGTTTTTGAAAGCATAGTTGGTTTTATGGCAATGTGTTGTTTATATTGACATATAATGGGTTCGTTACTTTTAAAAATGAATTAATAGTTTTGCATTTTCTCAGTATTAATTTATAATAAGGTTGTATATTAATATGGATAAAGCCCATACAGATGAAAGTTCTTTGGTGTTCTCGATAATTTTCAAGAAGGTAAAGGTGTCCTGAGAACAGAAGGTAAGGGAGCAGCTGGTATGGAGCACAGAAAGGGGGTAGGGTGGAGGAGTGGGTGGCCTTTTGACCCGACTCAGGGGAAGCTGTCTGTGGAGCTGGGGCTTGGGAGATGGCGTGAATTTGCTAGGGGGTGGTGGCACCCCAGAGGGTGCATGGAAATCCTTAGTCAGAATAGAGGCAAACAGTGGAAGTGCAAATTCTTGAAACCCCATAGGGGCCCAGAGAGAAAGAAGCCTGGTCCCAAAGCTGAGCAGTTAGTGGGGGTCACCTGTGGATGGAGAACGAGGCCAGTGGTAGTCCTCTGGGGCTGTCACCAAATACTGCAGATCTGGGGCTCAAACAACAGAAATTGCTTCTCCCCCAGCTCTGGAAGCCAGAAGTCTGAGATCCCGGTGTGGGCAGGGTGGGCTGCTTCTGGGGCTGGGAAGCAGAGTCTGTCCAGGCCACTGCCCTAGCTTGTGGGGGTTGCTGGCAGTCCTTGGCATCCCTGGGCTTCTGGAAGCACCGGCCCCATCTTCAGCTTTGCCTTCACATGGTGTTCTCCCTGTGTCCAAATTTCCCCTTCTTATAAGAACACCAGTCAGATTGGATTAGGGGCCCACGCACTACAGTTGGGCCGCATCTTAATTATGTCTGTTTCCAAAAGGCTACATTCTTGGTAGTGGAGGTTAGAATTTTTAACACACGGATTTTAGGAGACAAATGTAACCCACAGTGAGGCTGAAGGGATCTTCTGAGCCTGGCTCTGTGAGTTGGCCAGTCCGAGAGGCGTAACTGGAAGGAAATCGAGGAAGGAATCACTTCTGGAGGTCTCTGCGCGCAAGGGCAGCGGGGCTACGCCTCACCCCTGCCTCCCGCCGCTCCCGTCCTCCTCTGTGGCCACCGCCGTGACGTTTGCCCAGAAGCGGAAGCGCGCTCAGCCCTCCAGGGAGCAGCCGGATCCAGCAGGTGGAGGCCACCGCTGATTGCCTTTCCATAGCAAAGGAGGTCCAGCCCTAACACGGTCAGGAACCCCGGACAGGGTGGACCACAGCTGGGCAGATCTGGCCCGATCACTATTACTTGACAGTGGTTACAAGCCGACATTTTAAGTAGGTGCCTGGGCTTCTAGACTCCCGTGACAAATCAGAGGCTCTGGCCACAGCTGGCTCGACGTCTGTAGGAACCCACCCCTCGGGTGTCCTGGGCACCCCCCTCCTCAGGCCCTCAGCTTGCTGTTAGCTCCCTGGCACCAGGAGGCTTGTCTGTCCAGCAGTGGAATCTAAAAGAAATTGAACTGGTGTGGACGAGGCAGGGGACGGACTGAGCATATTTTATCAAAATCAGAAAGCACTGAATGCAAGTTTCTAGAACTGTGGAGAGAACACGTTTCTTTGTGGAAGGGATCCTTGTTCCCAGGGGCTTGGCCCTGATGTGCTCCCCTCATCCTCAGCATTTGCCTGGACTTCGAAGGCATTTAAACCGTGATCCCTGATTCCAGTGACCCCACACCTGGGCTGGGTGATAGCACAGTGAACGGAGAACGGTGGCTTTAAAGATGTGCAGAGTAGACTAGAGCCATGCTTTCTCACAGGCCTTGGCCTTATGCATAGGAATTCTCTCCAAACATCTTTCCACCGGTTCCAAGTGTGGTCCCCTTTCTGTAAAACGTTAAAGTACATCCAGTGGCTCTGCAACGAAACACTAGTGTCCACTGGGGACACCGTTCCTGTCAGACGGACTGTGATTACCATGCAATGGAACAAAAGCCATGAAATTATAACAATAGAAACAAGGTGGATGATGATTTCCACATTAAAATCAAGAAGATTTTTGCATAGTTCACGACATAGTGTTCTGGTAACCCTGTTGAGGGGACAATAGCAATGGCTTTTGTGCTAATTTGCTAGGGCTGCCCTAACAAATTCCCACTAACGTAGTGGCTTAAGCAACATACATTCGTCATCCTACAGTCAGAAAGGCAGAAGTCTAAAACAGACCTCACTGGGTAAAGTCCAGGTGTCTGCAGGACCGCGTACCTTCTGAAGGCTCTGGGGAGAGTCTGCTCCTTGCCTGTCCCAGGTCCGGAGGCGCCTGCACACCGGGGCTCCGGGCCCCTTCCTCCACCTTCGGAGCGAGTGATGAGCCACGGCTGCTCTTTCCATGTCACAGACACTCTTGAGCCTCTCTCTCCCACGTGTGAAGACCCTGGGGACTGTGCTGGGCCCACCCGGACAATGCAGGCCGCTCTCCTGACCCTAAAGTCAGTTGAGCAGCAGCCTCTGTCCACCTGCTGCCTTTGCTCCTCCTTGCCACATGAGGCCACAGAGGCACGGGTGCCAGGGATGGGGACCAGGACATCTTCAGGAGACCATTATTCTGCCAACCACAGTGCCTTATGGCGTTAGCTCGTGTAGACTCAAGGAAACAATGCTTGAGACTTTCTGCCAGAGGTCTGCGGTGAACCCAGGCAGGGACACCCCACCCTTATCTGTGTGGTGTTTCCTGGTGAGTATCCCACAGCCTTGCTCCCCATCTTCAGATATGTAAGATGTGTTACCACAAAAGTACTGCAGGATGATTCTCAGTGTTGGGTATTCAGGGTAAGTTTCCTGGGCACTTACTAAATCAGGTTGCCGATAGCAGTCAGCAAATGTCATGGTAACAAGCACATTTATTGAGCTTTTACTCCACGGCAGACATGAGGTCCAGTGCCCTACTTGCGTTATCTCATGCAGTCGTCACAAGAAAGCCATGAGGAGGCACCAGCATCATCATCCTCCTTGTACAGAAGAGGAAGGTAGGGCTTGGAGAAGTTCAGTGACTTGCCTATGGTCCCTCTGACCTTGACCCCTACCATCTGTTCTCAACACAGCCAGGGGGTGGGCTTTACGAGATAAGCCAGGTGGGGTCGCTCCTCCCCTCAGAACCCATCTCAGGCAGAGGAAAGGCCAAGATCCTACGAAGGTCCTCCAGATGGATCTCTTGCCCGCCCCCCCACCCGTCGGCCCCTCGGAGCGCACCTCCTCCTCCCCTCCAGCATCTCCTTGAGCACACCAGCATGCTTCTCACCCCCCCACACCCTTAGGGTCTTTGTTCAGAGGTCACCCTCTCTGGAAGACCTTCCCTCATGACCTGATTTACATGGCAGGCCCCCACCTTCCCCGCACACACAGCCGGTTCCGATGCCCCATCTCCCATGGACACACTACCCAGTTACCCCAGATGGAAGCTGCTGGGGAGACAGGCAGTGTAGCCTCTGCTGCTAGCTGTTCTAGTCCCAAAGCACAGGATAGGTCCTGGCACACAGGAGGCGCTCAATAAATAGTTGTCAAATGAATGAGTTGGGGCAGGCATGAATGAGCTAGTCCTGCAGGTTGGTTTCTCCATGTGATGCATTTATTTCCCAAGCTTCTACCTGAGAAAGAGTGAATAATGAAGTTTTCATATGGAAGTGGAATCCCCAGTTACGGACATGCTACCAGGCAATAACGTTGTTGGCTCATGGGATCAATAAGGAGAATTGCTTTGCTAATTGGCACTGTGTGTCTCTCCTGAAAGGTCCATGAGACCTTAGCAAACTTGACCTATACCACTGAAAGACAAATTTGGATTGAACACAATAACTTGTAACCAAAAGACCCACTGAAATCAAAGTTGAGATTCAGGCAAATTTGTTTAGGTTAAAAATAATAGGGCAATTCACATCTCAGCGGTTTAGATTTAAGCTAACATTGTTCTCATTTCCTTGATAAATTTTTAAAAAATCATCTGTGTTCTTTTTTTTCTTAACTGCTGCCAATCCCCTCCCACCCAAACCTAAACAAAAAACCCATGGACTTACCATCCGGGAGTTGGTTTGCTTCAAAGCGAGACATGCATGAGCAGAAATGATGTCAGCGGCAAGCCTGTGTATTTGAAGTCAACCAATTGCATTCCACTGTTTTCAAATGTAGTTAAGATTCCAGCCCCCTTGCTTGATCACAACTGTATCTTCCTCTGTTTTTTCTGCGCTTTACTAACTTGTTCATGACCTTCCATAGATGGTTTTCCTTTTCTTTTTTTAAATTCAGTATGTGTTTTATGTAAGAAGTCGATTTGCCATACTTCTATGCTATCGTGTTGTTTGGACTGTGTTTTATAACAAGGCCAGAGACATGTTCGTGGTGATTATAAACACATACCTAATACATCAGAAGCCATCAACTTTCAATACTTTGTAACCACTTGGGTTAGCTTACTGACAGCTACTGTGTTCACTTAGAGAGTGAGGCTTTCCTAGAATAATCCTAGTTATTACTGAGAGCCTTGGCACCTAGGAAGTTTTCTTGCTTGTGTGTCACCATTGCTTGTGAGTAAATCCTAAAGGCCAGGAAATGAATGTAACGTATCTGCAGTGATTATGTTTCTATGGTAGAATAAGAACATAATTACTCAGTTGGGGAGATCCTGTCAAAACCAGGTGCACTGGAGTTGGCAAGCAGTCTGCCATCTTGAAAAGAAAAGGGCCCTGATGAGCATATCTGGGCCACCCATCCTACCCACAGGCCAGTGACTCTGGCCACGGCATTTCCAGCCAGTACCTGGCTGGGAACATCATTCAGAAGTAGAAATGCCGCTTACTACACGTAAAAACACACACACACACACACACACACACAAAACAACAAAAAACAAAAACAACGTAGCACTGTGTTGGGGAGCCTGTAGTATCTCAAAATAATAGGACCGAGATTTTAGGCTGTAGGGTTTTCTTCCCTGGGAAAGAGGCAGGAGGGAATGCATAGTTCTGCTTGACTCCCGTGGGGTTTGTGGCATTCATTTCTCATCCATTTTTGTTTTTATTTGGTTTCCAAATTGTTCATCTCAATTGCTCACATTTCCTCCTTCCACAAACCGCTTAAAGGAGAAACATCTCTCCTTGCCATTCCTCAGGGACGTTTCTGTGCCTGGTCTTAGAACTGAAACTAGGTCCCGCAAGCCGGGTGCATCGACGGTACAGTGTGACGACAAGGAGGAGGGAAGCCCTAAGAAGAGTGTCTCCCGTGTGCTTGAAGGAACAGAGCAGTTGCCCACCCCGACATCCATCCTGTCCCTGCATGGGCTCACACCTGCCCTGATGCCGGGGGATGGCTTCATCACAGCTGTCCGTGTTTGCATGCTTGCAGATAGAGTAACTTGCCCCATTGGCGGATTTCCCTTGTAAGGACAATTTCCTCAGGTTGACACAACTTTGTGCGCTCACTGTAACCACATCACTCAGTGCTTCTGATGGAGGGTGAGGGGATGATAATCATAGGCTTCTCTCAAAATTTGGCAGCACTTCCTAGGCCTGAAAGCATAGTGTAGAGCTCGGGACCCCTGTCCCACAGGGCGCAGCTTTCCCCAGGCCTCGGGGTGAAATGATGGTATTTACTTTACCAAGTCTGACCTGCTTCAGGACATCAATAAGGAGCCCGTTTTCTGTTAGATCCCATAAGCCTTGCCAAAAGATGACAAAGATTGATTATGGGCTATCATGCATTCTGGAAATTGCCCAAAAGAATCAATGCTCTTGCAGATTTATTCCCCAAATTCAGCTACCTCTTCCTATTTCTTCGCTAGTAGAATTGCTGTATTCTTCAGACAGCCGTAGGGGAATTTTTTTTTTTTTTTTTTTTTTGCGCATTGAGACATTCCTTTTTAGCTAATAAAAGTTTGGAGGTCTCATACCTAGTCATTGGCCAAATTTACCATCATGTATTAAACATACCAAAGAGAATATAATAAATCTTTTACATGTTTAGCAGATGTTGGCAGATTTATGCACCTTAGGAAATTGTATATCAAATGATACAATTTAATGCTTGGTGTCCAGTTGATTCCAGAAAGCGTTAATATTTTCCTTATGAGGGTTAACAGCACATAAATATTGTCCCACAAGCAGCCCTTAAGTTTGAAGGAGAAACGCATCCCTGGCAAACAGAGCAGAGCTGTTCCACACGTGTTCCTGGATCCTGGCGGTTCCGATGAGCCTCCAGCACTATTTTCCAAATCAGTGGGCTAAATGGACTGCCCCAGCAATGATGAGTGCAGGCTGTGTACAAGATGTGCCATTGCTGGTATATTTTCCCACTTTCAGACTGGGTACGATTAACCACATAGGCGTGGCGTGAATGTTTTGTGATGCTTGGGGGCAAACGCTGGCTTCTCCTGTCAGCACTCTGGTTTTCCTTATCCGGTTATATTTCTTCTGAATCCTTTCTCATATCCACTCACATTTTATCCTTTTTTTTTTTCTGAGAATGAGGTTTATAAAGACCCTGCTGTAAGGAGTCCTCCCTTCGAATTGCGCTGATATGGCCATCATGAACTTGACCTTTGTCATTTCGGCGTAAGTTGTAGAAAACACATAAGATGCTATTTTGTTTTTCTTTTCTTTCTTTTGGTCCAGACCAGACTGCCGTCTGCGGTGAAATGTTAAGTCTCAGGATTTGTTGCTGACTCTGCATCGGGCTATGCTCACATGTGTGCCTTTCACTTTATGTCTCAGGTACACGGGGAACTCTGAAGATGGATCCCTGATATTTAAACCGTTTCCATTTCTCGTTACCTGCTCTCATCTCTGAAAGAGGCTTTGTTTACAGCGGACCACAGGGAGACTCAAAGAGACAGCACAGCCCCCTGTGTAAATCACAAGATTGTTTTCTATCTGCAGGAATCGTTAGGTGCAGAATTTGATCATCCATTCATTTTATGTAACTCTTCTATTAGTTGTCTTGATATTAATAAACATGACAGTTAACATTTCCATAAATACAGAGCTGAGAATATACAGCAGTCTGTCAAAAAGTGTGTCTGAGGAGTCAGCAGTTTAACAAGCTCCCTGGCGATTTTGTTACTGAAGTTTGGGGCTCCCTGCTCTACCCACTGAAACAGGTTTTATCACACTGTTATTTCTTTAATGTAATTCTTTTCAACCACCTTAAATTATGATTAAAGAGCAAAACCAAGAATTCGGTATTACAGTGAAAGAGAATGAAGTTTATGGGTCAAACTGAAGGTTATTCCTGTCCTGCCTTCTGCTTTGAAAACATAATGAACTTTTAACTTAACTTTAAATCAAGAACTTCAAATTCTAGCCTTATGGTAACTCATGACATTTCCAAAGTCAGGTTCAATTAGAGGGCGTTAGATAGCTTATGTTCATTTTTGTAAATGGAAAATGGAGTGACTCGGAATACCTTAGCTGCTCCCTGTAAAATTTCACTGATTAGCAATTTGCATGTTACACAACCCGCTTCTCCTGAGCTCTTAATGATAAGCTTGCCTAGGAAGGTCTCCCCCTGCCCTGTGCTGCTCACAGAACTTGCACCTGGGCTCAGATGGCTCAGCTGCCCCCAGCCTCCATTCTGCTCCCAGCCTCTCAGTGTTCAGAGGCCCTTTGACCTTGCCTGTGACCTTGGGATTAATGACTTTCAACTCTACGACTCAAACTCTGGCCCCTTCCAGCCCTCCAGGCTCTAATACAAATGGCCTATTGGCTTTTCCAACAGAATGACCTAGTTGGAGAAACTCAAACTCACACTACAACGAAACTCAGCTTTGTCCGGTCCTGTGTCGTGTCCCACACGAGCATCCTCTCTGCCTCCCACCCAGCACTCCTCCTTTTGGAAGCCGCCCACCCTGGCGGCCTGGGACCTTCCCTCACCAGGCTCTGCAGTCTCTGCCGCTCTGGGTACAGGCCCTCACTATCCCTCGCGGTGGAGTCTCTTCACCTGCGGCGCTCCATGTTGCCAAGACAGGTTTCTCCAAGCACCAACTTGACCATCCACTCCCCTGCCAAGTCCTTCTGTGACCTCCCTGCTGGTCCCAGAGGAAGCTCGTGGCTTCCTCTCGGTGTCTCTCCATGCCCTGATGCCCTGCCAACTCCCCCCACCTCTGAACCATTCCTGCAGAGAGAGCCTCTCCTCCTCTTGGCCAGTCCATTTGCCTTCTGTGATGGGAGTCTTGGCTCTTTACGTCCTGGTCAGAAATGCCCTAGACAGTCTTCCATTCTTTCTCAGAATCCTCTTCATCTTTTCGGAGCCACCCTTGAGCTCTGTGATCTCTTCCTGCCCCAAACTCCTTCAGCGAGTGCTGCCCCACCCCCCTCGTTAGGCACTGGGGTTCTGTAAAGCCGCTGTGGGGTCGTGTGTTTTCTCGTGTGTCTCCGCGGGGGGGACCTGACCCGTCCTGTGTGTTCACGGGGGCTGGCGCGGCGGGCACTCAGGGGTATGTGTGTACCGTGCCCTCCTCCACCTCCAAGAAGAATCTGATTTGGCGTGCCCGGGCTCCATTTCCAAAAATCTCTCCGATCTTCCCAGCAACCTTTTAGGTTGATGAGATCGACATGACCCAGTTTTACTGAGGAAGCAATCCAGCCTCAGAGAAGTGGAATGAACTGTGTGGGGTTAGTGTGAGGCTCATAAGTGTGCAGAGGGAAAACAGAAGGTGGACGTTCTCACTGCAGGTTACAGCGTCTGACCTCAGAAGCTTGAGTCTGAGCTCTTCCATGGAGAGCTTGCTGTGTGCTCACAGGCAAATCACTTCACCTCTCTGTGCTCTGTAAAATGGTAATGAGGTTAAAGAGAAGTGATCAGGCTAAGTGCTTAGTGCAGTCCTTGGCCCATAGTAAATTCTGGATACGTCTGAGGTAACGTCCCCGAGATTAAAACCCAAACCAGCAACTGTCCCATACCGCTCCCCACCTGGAGGCCTTGACGAATTTCCAAAGCAGACCTGCATTCTGTCTGTTACTCATTTTAAGTCAGAGAGTTAAAGTAGGTGGATGTTTCTGGGGCTGAGTGCAAGCTGGATTTAAATATGCATGCTTACATTCCTTAGCATGTGCAAAGATTTAACTGCCAAGCCCCTCATAATGGTAATTACAGGGGTTCTAATGGGTACATCGGTGGCTCTAAAGTGGCTCATTTAATGGAAGTCATGCAGTTACATCACCAGACTGGTGAAAATAGAGGGATCAACGTTGTCATCTCTCCCTCTGAGTTACCTGGCTTTTGTCTGCTTGATTGATTGTGACAATTTTAACATTTTTAAAAATGTATAATGTTATCTTTCAAGTTTTTAATATGTCAAAGAGAAGCACACTAAGATTTTATTTAGATTAAGCTATCAAGTATATATAATTTCAGGGGGGAAAGGACCATTGTTATATTATACAAGTTCACTTTCTTAAGCACATCTATAAAATCTTTTTCAAATTGTGCATACACTGTTCTTTTATTTCTTACCCAAGTTTCTCCAGAGTAGCTGCGTGGAGGTGCGGACTTCAGCGGGTAGTAGCGGTATCACTTAGCAACTCAGGTTGAGCCAATTCACAACAAAGAGGAGGAACTCTTGTCATAATTTATGACACATTCATAGTCAAAATATTTTTTGTGTTGTTTTAATTAACTTTACATGAAAATAAGCAAGGATGTAGTCACTTGCAGCTTCCCTGGACAAGCATTCACTGGAGCCCTGCTCTGCTGTGACCACTGAAATAGTAAGATGGCGTGGCTCCGTGGCTCCATGGCAGCCGGTGAGTCCTGAGTCATTTCTTCGTAACTTTTGACTGAATACTTCCTCTCATGCAAGAACTCTGCAGCTCTCTGGAGCAGAGAAGCCCCATGAGAGCAGATTTCTGCCACTGGGCCATCCTTCCTCCACACTGAGCACTGAGTAGACTCCAGCAGGTGCCTACCTGCTAGAGGGACTCCTCGGGCCATCCATGTTCAGATGGGAGGTACAGGCCTTCCTGTCAATTTCTTGTACAGTTCAAAGACAGGCAGCAAGCCTACCTAATCTGGCCAGGGCTAATCTGAGGGCCCTCTGCTTGGGATTAGCAAAGAGGAGGAGTTCGTCCCTGTGTTCAGGCTGGCCTGAGGTCCACCAAGGATGCTTGGGAGTCAGCAGGCCATAGCAATCAGCCTGGGCCGGCAGGTTGGCTGGTCTGAGCCCTCCAGGGGCAGTGGACAGGGAAGAATGGGCACCAGAGACTCTTTGGAGGACCCGCCTGTTCTCTGCTCTATAATCGATGTGTTGATTGCCACTAGTGAGCTAGAAAACAAGATGACACTGGGTTTTGCAATGGTAACAATCCAAAAGGAATTTGAGACCCAAAAGTAAATTGGAGAAGCAGCTATTCAAAGTCCTTAAATTAATTGACTGATAACTACTCTTTGCAGAGTACTGTGCTGAGATGCCAACTCTACAAATATGAATAAAACATG
The DNA here is from genome assembly GCF_017311325.1 of Ursus maritimus. Taxonomy (NCBI): domain Eukaryota; kingdom Metazoa; phylum Chordata; class Mammalia; order Carnivora; family Ursidae; genus Ursus; species Ursus maritimus. Next base: position 67,279,839 of record NW_024423675.1, on the reverse strand, counting down.
GTGGTTTTAAACAAATAGAACTGAAATCTGAATTCCTTACTAAGGAAGAGTATAGACAGATATTCCTCTGATTAAGTTCTGGAAGAGAAGCTTCCAAAGTGGGAGGCTCTCACGCCAGGGGTGAGAACAAAGTCTGAGAATATTTTTAAATAGTTATTTTTATATTACCCTCGTTGAATTTCTGATTTTAGTATCTATTTTACAATGCACGTTCTCTTTTGGTATATTGGTCCTTTCTTTGTATATAATTTGTTTAAAAAAAAAGTGGAACAAAAATAGGAGTGGTTTAAACTTCTTTCACGGGTAGGAATGGGCATGCAGTCACTAAGCGTAGTCTGTTCTCGAGTGTGGTGGAAATGCAGGTGTGTAGTTGGAGGGCTCCCCCAGCTGCCTGGGGCCCTACATCCCACATCCTGCTCCATGACTTGTGAGGATGTGTAGGTGGGGGGGGGGTGCCCGCACCTCCAGCTGGCCCAGCAGTGCCCACTGCTGTTCTTAGGTGCACCTCTGCCTTTTCTTAGATGTAAATGACTGGGAGGAATTGTTGAGAAGGGTAAGTAAGTAGTGTTGGGGTGGGTGGGAAAGGATCAGCTCCAGTATGGCCCCAAAGGAAATTCCTGCCAAGCAAAATAAAACATCCATGTCTCCCAATGCTCCATTCTTCATGAAAGGTGGGTCCTGGGCTACAGACAACACCAACCAGCTCCAGCATACCCCGGCTGATTCAAGGTACCCATGATGGGTGCCGGGGAAGGTAGGGGGGAAGGAGGAGAGGAAGAGAGGAGGAGGGGGAAGGGGGATGATGCTGAGGGAGAAGGGGAGCAGGGAGAAACTCAGAGGAGCAGGGACTGAGGAGGCACCTGGACTCCCATTTTGCACTTAAGCAGGAGTGTCTGCTCTAGAGCCCGCAGGACCCGGCACTGGAAGTGGGCAGAAGTCGGAGAGGTCTTATGTGGTCAGCCAACCTATTGAAAATTGGGTTGGAAGAAAATAAGACTCATGTACATTTTTATGTGTCTTCTTTTTTCTCAATTTCTTAGACTCAGAAAGTCAGGACCACCTCTTGAAGGGAAAATTTGCCATTGTTAATCAATTTCTCATTTCTAGTTTGAGATAAACATGATGGTTCTTAAGGGCTGTCTTCATAATTTTTTGTGCAGCTGTGGTATTAGCATTCCTGGAGCTCCTCACAGGAAGGCACTATTCAGAGCACAAAGTACTCTGACTATTAACTCATTAATCCCAGTGACATCCTTGTGGGGAAGGTAGGTGTCAAAATGACTCATTGGAGGCCACATTAGCAAGTCAGTGGTAGAGTCTGGCATGTGAAGGGAGAGCTTCTGGACTTTTTTAGAAGCGTCCTTTTCACTGAACTGGTCCTGTCAAACTAGGAAAGGCTTCACCAGCCTGGAAAATCCGTGGACAGCCGCAGATGTCACATATTTTCATTCATCCCAAGGCTCTTGTTTGCCAACAGTAGGAGCCAACTCAGAAGCAAAGAAAAAGCTTATTTTTAAAGTGTCACAGGGAGTCTTGGGAACCAGCCCCAGATAAGGGACAGGGGCAGAGGGAGGCAGGGTGTCTAGACCACAGCCAGCACCAGCCAGGACCTTGGGCACCCTGGGTGGCACAGAATAAATCCCAGGCTCTGCCCTCTTGCATCGGTCGTTCAGAGTCATAGAAGAAACAGTTGATTGAGTTGACTGGCTCTGAAAACCAAAAAAGCAAAACAACAAAAGACATTTGAAAAATGTTACCTGCCTCCCAGGTGCTGGGTGCAGGGTAGTGTGTGTGCTATAGTAGAAAGGATTCGGTGGGGTTCTCCTGGGCTCAGACACAAGTGAAGGAGGCAGACTGAGAGGGGAACAGAGCATGTAACTTTAGGCTCCATAGCAAGAGTCTCACTAAAGACAGAATGCTGGGCTGGAAAGGGTGGTGGGCTTCCAAGAGGAGGTGAGATCTGATCTAGGTCTTGAAGGACAAGTGAACTTCACCATGCAGAAGAGGAAGGAAGGGCATTTCCTCAGGCCTGAGAAATGGCAAAGCCAATGGCACAGAAAAAGCAGGGAACAGGTGAGCTTTGCCGTGCTACTGATATGTAACTCATAGAACAGACAGCAGAAGGCAGAAGAGGTGAGCCGGAAGTGGAGTGTGGAAGTCCCCTGAGCTGAGCTGTAGACCTTGAACTTGTCCTGGGAAGGTGGGGACATAAAAGAGAAAAGAGTACCAGCCTAAGAATTCAATGGAGTTTCTTGAGGTGTCCTTGAGGACCGTGTGGGGAAGTTGGGGTACCAGCACCACTGCTTCCTCAGGGTCATCGTATTCTGCAGGGGTTCCAGCCTTTGCACATGCTGTTCCTTTCACCAGAGACACCCATCTCTCCTTGTGCCCGGCTGCCTCTGTTGTGTGGGAGAGGGTCAGTATGGAGCAGCCCAGAGCCAGACATGCCCTGAGGGTGGGGGCTAATTGCTCTGAAGGCTGTATCTCTTCTCTCTGCGGGTACAACCTGATCGCTTAGCACCAACTTAACGAATGTTCACAGAACATGAAGTTGAACAAAGAGCGAACCAAAATTTCAAGGGCAAATCCACAGTACTTAACTTTGTACCTGAGTTCTAAATGCCTGGAGCGTGTCTCTCTAACCTTGATTGAAGTGAAATACCAATGCTAACTCTCAAGTGTTTTGTGAACCAAATGTTCAGACCTGCAGTGTGACTTGAGCTCCCCGCTTGTTCTGGTCCCCACTTTCGTTCCTTTGGGGTGTGTAACCAGAAGTGGAATCGCTATGTCACATCGTAATTGTACATGTAATTTCTTGAAGAACCACTGTACGGTTTCCCACGGCCACTGCACCATTTTACGCTCCCACCGGCAGTGCAGAGAGAGTCCAGTTCTCTACATTCCCACCAACCTTTCTATTTTCTTTCTTTAGTTTAAATCCTGGCCATCCTAGTGGGTGTGAAGTGGTATCTCATTGTGTTTTCCTGTTCGGTTTTGACCTGCTGGGGCTTCTCAGCTCAGTCCCGGGTCTCCATCCTGCGGCACGATCTCATTCTCGGGGCTGATGACAGCCGTCCCTTGCCAGGCATTTTGCGCACAGTGCTGTCCTTTCCCAGAGCTGGTTCCCGCAGAGCTGCACGGGGCCCCGTGTCCCAGACGCTCTTGCTTCACACCTCCCAGGACTGCACGCCTCGTGTGCCATAGCCGCGTGGCCCCTTGGCAGGGTCTCATACCCACGGAGGCGGCATGTTCGACTGTCATCATTTGCATGTCCCCAGGGCCCCGCATGGTCCCAGGTACCACGTGGCTACTTCTCAAGCTTTGTTGATTCACGGACTGAATGGTAGCACAAAGAATAAAGGTGCTGCCCTTCTGATCCAGATTCGGAGCCTGCCATCTGCTGGCCTTCTCTCCTGGAATTCTGTCCTCTCTCGTCCCTCTTACCTGCACCTTGGACTCTGCTCGAGGTCCACCTCCTTCAGAAAGCCCAGCCTCAGTATCCACTCCAAGTTTATCTCTTCCTCCTGTGAAGAGCATCTAGCCCAGGCCGCCCCTCACAGAGAGAGGAACAGGGGCCCGGTGCACATGTGGGGCGGCTCGGTCTAGAGACATGTCTTCCAGCCCAGAGCTCATCTTTCCCATCACGCCTCCTCTTCTTTTCTTCCCGCCTTGAAATTTCACCACCTGGAATGGGTGGCCTGGGTCTAGCACCATTAACCAACACGGGAAGGAGACCTTGTCAGAGGCTAATGCTCAGCCCCCATGTGGGCAGCTAATACTTTGGTATCTCCCGATGGATTTACGCAACACTAATTTAGGGGAGTCAGGGGGATGCTCGTTCTCTATAAATAAACATGGTATATCTCTTTATTCCATTCAGATTTGGGGCTTTGTTCCATGCACTGAACATGGCAAAACATAACTTACTTGGAAACCATCTTTCATGACCATGTTTCTGTCACTTCAAACTGGATAGTGTTAATTGCTTGCGTTAATTGGTTTGTTCCTTGGACAGATCTTCATGGAGCACTTCCTCCAGGCCTTGCATCATGCCAGGAGCTGGGAGTCAGCTGTAAGCAAGAAGGGGCTGTTCTGGGGCAGAGGCAGGTGTGAATAAGCATCTCGCCAGGGAGCATGTCAAGGGCGGAATGATTCGTGGAGTTGAGCTGGAGCAGTCCGGAAAAGCTTCTCAGAGGAAGGGGTGCTTGAGTGAAATCTGAAGGAATAGATGAAGGAACGAGGTTCCAGGCAGAGGAATAGCACATGCAGATTCCCACTGGTGAGACATAGGATGGCAGGTGTGGAGCTGGCAGAGGTCAGTGTGGCTGGGGCACAGGCCCAGGGGACAGTGATGTGACAAGAGGCTGGAGAAAAATGCCTTTGCAAGACCTGAGACCTGGCAGAGTGCATTTTAATCCTGAGCCTCGAAAAAAAGGGAAGCCCCTGGGGGCTTTTTGTAACAACGTGGTTGTAACAGGATCAGATTTCCATCTGGGAAAAACCTACTGTTACTGTAGCTTGGAGAGCAGATTGGAGGGAAGAAGTAGGCTTGGAAGAGTCAAGAAGAGAGCTGACAGAGCCTGGACCAGGCTAATGCTGGTCGGGGTCAGAAGCAGATTACGTTGAGATATATAGAGAGTGAAGTCGACCTGACTTAGTGCAGCATTCCTGGGGCGGTGGGTGATGCAGAGAAGGTCTAAGCTTGTCCAGGTGGTTGGATGACGCCCCCAGAGAGGGGTCATTGGAGGGCAGGGGTGGACTCTGGGCTTGGTCTCCTTGGACCTGAGGTGTCTTTGAGACATCCCAGGGGAGATGCCAGGACTTGGGGAGGGTGCCAGTGTTCAGGGGAGAGGTCTAGATTAGAGCAGCAGGTGAAGCTGGAAGTGCAGAGCATGAACAGGAAGGCTGGGGGAGGGGTGGCCTTGAAGCAGCCCCAGGGAGTGGTAATGAAGGGGGTTTCCTAAGACATCTAGGGAGATGAGGACTTGAAATCTCCATTAAATTTAGGAACAAGAGCTGACTCTGCAGAGGGAGGGGCAGAAGCCAGACTGTTGTGGGTCAGATGGTAGCTGGAGAGTGATAGCCAGCCAGGTTAGACACATCTCTGGAAGTCCTGGTAACGGGGAGTGGAGCAAAGGGGAGCTGGCTGGAGGACACATAGGATGGTGGGTGGGCTTGCTGCTGGTGTTTGTGAAAGAGCTCGAGGATCCCCCACTCTCAGGGAGAAGTGAGGCGCACCTGTGCTGGGAGCTGTGTGCTGGCCGGAGGCAGGGTAGCAGCTGGTGCTGAGCCTCCCGGCAGGTGGGAAACACGAGGTGGGATCCACAGGGTTAGCCTGGAATAAGAGGAGCTCTCTCTCCTTTAATTTCATAGAAGGGAAGAAAAACAGATGCGGATAAACAGACTCGGGAAGTAGGGTCATCTAATGGACTGAGAGAGTAGGTGTGAGAGGATGAAAAAAGTCAGATTTGCAGACAGTGAACAAGCAAGTTGTCCTGAGAAACCACCATTAAATGCTGCTGGTTCCTGAAACTGTTTTCGTTTGCGATCACACATAGAGGCTGGTACCAGGCTCCGGTCACATCTTTACTTCAGCCCTCCTGGACCCCCTGTGCTAATGAGGAGGAAGCAGACCTGGGGTCCTTTTGGAGTAGGGATCTGCCAGGTGATGATACGGTTATGAGAGGGGCAGCGTTGGACATCCTGGCCGTGGATCCAACCTGCATAAGAGGGTCGAAGTGTTAGGACCGAGTGAGAGAGAAGGCAAATGCACATGGGGCCTGGGGAGATGACGGCACGGGGGTGGTGGGTGTCAGAGTCTTAGCCGACCAGCTTCTGGCGTCAAGGGACGGTTGGGGGAGTGGTCCTAGGCTGGAACATGGCCAGTGCCTGTCTTGCATCTTGACTGCACTGTGGAGAGACACATCAGCAGGGAAGGGTTTTAGTGCTTCTTGCGTGGGTAGGACCACTTTGTAATTCAGCAGATACATAAGGATCCACGGGAAGGAAGCCGAGCTAGCTGCCCATTGCCTGGTTTCTGGTTGATACCAGCCCGGGTCAGTGTTCTTTTTAGGTGGCTGCCGTGGAGACGGTGATCTCCAGAATGGGGCTGACTCTCAGTGTCTGAACTCCGCTGTGTCTTCTGTCCTCCTTTGTGTGTCTTTCAGCACTTAACCCAGTGTCCCAGCCACCTGACCCTTCCATGAGGCAAAGATCCCTTGCTTATTTCCCGACAGGCTGAGACCGAAGTTGAGTGTTGGCTGTGACTTCGAGGAACAAATGACCTGAGGCCCCCAGAGTCATGGGATGCAGCGCAAGGAGGGCGTGACGGGCCAGCCCAGGCCAGGTCTGTCTGTGTGCCTGCTTCTCTTGCAGGACGAGGAGACCTGCGTTGTGCCGTTGACCCAGACAGAGTGTGCCTGGTAGCGAGTGAAAGGTAACCGCTGTATCAGTCAGGATCCGGCCAAGGAAGCAGAAGGATGGTATTCCAGTCAGTCTGTGCATGTGTACATATTCGGGGATTTATTGCTAGGAACTGGCTGACGTCATTGTCGGGGCTGGATGAGCCAGTCCCAAGCCCGAGGCAGGGGTCAAGAAGGAAGATGAAGAACGGGCTGGAACACCATGCAAAGGGGATTTGGAGTCTGACTCGAGGAGGTCTGAGCCCTCTTCAAAGGGCTCATCTGTTGAGGCCAGGTCCATGCAGGTTAATCTCTCTTTTGATAACTCCAAGTCAGCCAGCCAGCAAGGGTCCGTAATCACATCTATGAAATTGCTATGTGTCGGCACCTAGATTAGGGATTGAGTAACTGGAGACTGTAGTTTTTTGGCCAAGCCAAGTTGACACCAAACCAAACTGGCTTAAAAAGCAAAGGGCAGTTAGAGGCTCCCAGAACTGCCAAGTGCAGGGGCAGCATGGGCTTCTGGGGAGCTCCGTCAGAGCTGGAGCATGCTTCTCTGCCGCTCCCTCAGTTCCTCCCGCCTCCCTGAGTAGATTTGTCCTCAGCTCTGCTGCCCAGGCTCCAGCCCTCAGAGCCACACAGCACAGAGTCTGGTGAAGAGAGCACCTCCTCTGACCCTCAAAGTCCAGGACCCAGGACGGTGGTCCATTCTTCCTCCAGACTCCAGACTGCCCTACAGAGAGGGACTCGGGTCGTCCTTCGGGGCTCTGTGGTGTCCAAGCATGGGGGAAGAAGGATGCTCATCGCCTTTGCTGTAGGATTGGATGCCTTGATGCGCAGTGGCTGGAGAAAGGAAGGGGACCGGGTATAAAGGAGAATGCCTGGACGGTGACTGGTGGAGCAGGGACTGGGGCATCCTAGATGAGTCACACCTGCCCAAGCCCTGCTCCTGGTGGGGACATCCTGAGGCATTTGGGGAAGAAGAGCAAAGGAAAATGAGAATTCAGAAGCAAAGTCTCATTCTCAGAATTGCTGAGAGTATTCTAGCTCAAGGTCTCCGGGGATGGTGGTATGGGAGTGGCTACCCGGATTTGGCGCTGTAATGACTGGCTGAGCCCCCGACATATCCTTGAACCTCTGAGACTGAGGACATTTCTCCCCCACCTCTGCGCTCCCTCCCTCCGCGTTCTGTCTGCAGCCCACACCTGTGGTTCTGGCATCGACTTCCGATGCCTCGGTCTGCTCTGCTCTCTTGGCCCCTGCACTCGGAGCCCTGGATGGGCCTGACCCGCTGGCTTCTAGGGGTGCCTGTGGCACTGAGAAGGGAGCCACACCTCATGGCCTCCCGCACCCAGGTGGACTTCAGGCGTTTGTGCTTGCCAGGACCCCTCCAGGCCACACCTCCCCGAGGGGAGCCTAGCCAGCAAGACCTCTGCCGCCCTCCATGCATGTTCTTACTGCCTTACTGGTCCAGCCACCCCCCTCTCTAGACATGAGCCCTGGATGGCAGTGTGTCTTGCTCCCCTGCGGCCCTGGGACAGAGCCAGTGCAGGGCATCTGGCGCCGGGTGATGGGGGCATCATGCCCCCAGCAGCAGTTTTGGGGTTGAGGTAAATGACTTGCCCACAGTCTATGGTTTGTAAAAAGGTGTTGAACTGGGATTCAGATGTGTGACTGGGAGGCCCCTGCCACTCCCTTTCCACCATTCTCCATGTTTGTTCACAGAGTATTTGTCTCCCCCTCCCACATACCCTCAGTTCCTAGCTGGGGCACACCTGTGTATGTCTGCATCTTACATAGGAGAGCACACTTTGGGTCCCTCAGCTCTGACACCTGATCTCCACTTCCTCTTGCCTGGAATGGAACTCAGAGCTTCCACAGGGCTGGCCTGTTCTGCCCTTGTCCATTACGCCTATGGGGTAAAGTGCAGCAAAGAATGCTTCTGGTCTAGAGTAACCTCTGGACTCCAGCCAGCTCGGGTCAGCTGGTGAAGCGACTGCTCCCTCGGCACCCATGCCCCCACCTGCCAGGTGACTCACTGGACACATGGGGTGAGTCCTGCCTGCCCTGTAGTCTGAGGGTCCCAGGAGCTGGGCAGCCCGGCTTGTGTCCTGGGCCATGGGTGGTCTTGCCCTTGCGGAGTCAGAAGCCAGGATTGGCAGTTTCCTCAAGGCTCTGGAAGGCTCCGAGTGTCTCCCAGCCTTCACGGAGTATTTCCTGCCATATTCCCTCATCTCTCTAAGGTGGCCCCCCAGATGTCATCCAGAATCTAATAGGGTGTGGCCTCCCTTCCTCCTCACCTTTCTATCCTGGGAACATTAGGGACTTCACAAAGACACATAATTTCACATTTGTATGTGACAATCCATGTGGGCTGGTGAGTCACAGTCAAGGCTGGACAAACAAGCCCTTGCTCTTGGTCAGGGACCCCAGAACCTACATGAAGGGAGAAGAATCACTCATGTTTCTTCTGAAGATAATGTGAATTTTGTTGCTTGATGAAGATGCCAAGAAGCTAAAGGAGTATCTGTTAACTTCATTTTTATTAATTGAGAATCTTATAACAAAACAGAAGAAAGGTGATATATGAATAAGAGAAGCAGAACGGGGTGACTGTTCATATGGTCTTGGACTCTGGGCTGCATGAGTTACTTCCAGCCCAGCTCAGACGGTGCACGTGGGGAGCGTGCGTGGCACACAAGAGTCGTGGACACCTCCGCATTCAGATTTTCAATTGTGTGGGAGGAGGTGCCCCAGAATAAGTGAGGGATGTAGACACCATTTTGTCCCCGTCAGATGTCTCAGCACACGCTCCCAGAAAGCCTCTTGAAAACCTGCTCCTCCTCCTTCTCCCAGGCTGGAGCAGGTCAGCCATAGCTGATGACTTGGGCTACCCGACTCCAGTCCCATCTCCTAGCTGGGATGGCCAACACTGAGGATGGAGGGCTCTGGAAGAAGAGAGGAAAGGCTGACACCTTGGGTTGTTTAGGACCACAGAGAAATCGCTGAGGTCCCCCAGGCGAGCTGGGGGAGTCAGGACGGTTGAACCGGAGGAGCTTCCGGTGCCTCCCTGCTGCACGCTCCACCGCCCCCCTCTCCCGGTGTCCAACAGGCAGCTGAGGATTTTCCATTTGTCTTATGATAAATGTGTCTCTTCTAACACAAAGTCTTACATTTTCCTAGTGCTGCAGTTGTAGATACTAAAAATACCTTGATTTTCTTAAAAGTCCATGGTGTTCCACTGTAAGATGAGACAAAATCTCTCTGTGATGTCTCCTCTGATTTCCCAGTGGCCTGGCACTGGATGACTTTTTGTGTGTTTTTAATTGTTTGTGTGTTTGGGTCTTTAAATAAAAAACAAAAACAAAGCGAAACAAGATGACATCTTGACAAGCGGAAGAGAGAGAGAAGACATTTGTGAGGTACAAAAGAAGGACATTGTACAAAATGTCACTAAGTATACCAGAAACCATTAAAAAAGTTTTTTTTTAAAAGATTTATTTGACAGAGAGACAGTGAGAGAGGGAACACAAGCAGGGGGAATGGGAGAGGAAGAAGCAGCTCCCAGTGGAGCAGGGAGCCCGATGTGGGGCTCGATCCCAGGACCCTGGGATCACGCGCTGGGCCAAAGGCAGACGCTTAACAACTGAGCCACCCCAGGCGCCCCATTAAAAAAGATTTTTAATGAAAAATGATTCCTGAAATTTTTAAGTATATAGAAACTTACAAAATACTAAATTTAAGGGTGAATTCCTATCCTAGGCAGTGATTTCTTACTAGAAAGATAGGAATCTGTGTTTAAAAGTTACATTAGGCTACTTTATGTAGATAAAATACCATCTAGTTACCACCCAGGGTCAGTGCCTGGAGGTTTTCAGAGAAAAAGGAAGGTGTTTCCTATGGTTCCTCATAATTGGAGGTAAGGTTTGCATAGAATTTATTTGGATGTTAAAGGTCTGACAAGTTCAGCCTGCTAAAGTTTAACGCTTTGAAATCAGCTTCTGGATTTTGCAAGAATCACCCACTTGTGTCAGTCGGGCCATGTAAGAATGTGCAGCTCACCGGCACGGGACTGACGAGGGACAGAGCAGGACAGAGGGGGACAGAGAGGGACTGACACGGGACAGCTCTTCTTCACGATCCACACAGAAGGATGGACTGTAGAGCTGACCAGTCACTGGCCCAACTTCCTAAGACACAATTTTAGTGTTACACAGACAGCTCTTGGGGGCACATTTCTCCTTTGGGGGGCAGAGGCAAACCTCCCCCGACAACTGAGCACACGGAGAGCCCACAGCATGACAGTTACACAACCCGGCGTGGCTTCCTAACATCGTGCATGCAAGACATATGCACCAAGGTCCACCTGAAGTTTTGGAAAGGCCAAGAGAGGCTGGCTTTTGCACATAGTCTAGATAAGAGTATTACTCATTATTTACTGTGGAGGATTGTTACCATTTTTGCTTGTTTCTTCGATGTTTAGGTGGCATGACTCCCCTGTAAGGGAGGGGTGGGTGGCAGGGTGAGACTTTGTCTGGAGACCAGGTTGGAGCTGGAGGAGCCTTTGCAGATGATTCCCCAAAGCATTAACTACCGAAACGAATACAGACCAAAGATAAAGTGGGGATTCTATTGTCATTATTACTTAGTAAGTTTTACTTTTACGCATCTAGTTTAGAAAGCATTTCTTTTTTTTTTTTTAAAGATTTTATTTATTTATTTATTTGACAGAGAGAGACAGCGAGAGAGAGAACACAAGCAAGGGGAGTGTGAGAGGGAGAAGCAGGCTTCCCGCCGAGCAGGGAGCCCAATGCGGGGCTTGATCCCAGGACCCTGGGATCATGACCTGAGCCAAAGGCAGACACTTAACGGCTAAACCACCCAGGCGCCCCTAAAAAGCATTTCTAACCCACAAAGTGTTCACCAGTTTCCCAGCTGCATGCAAGACTGAGTTTCCAGGTTTCAACAAATCATCTACTAAGCAAGTTTTCTAGATTATTTGGGGATGAGACCTGGAGTTTCAGCTTATTGCCACTGCTGGGAAAGCAGACCCTCCATTTAGAATTTCATGTGTCCTAATTGTGCAGAGTTTCTTCCATGACTGTTCTAACCTGCTAATGCAGCTAGGGTGGCCTTTCTTCTGGGGCTGTTGCCCTGTGGGTCTGCAGTTCAGAGTGGGGGCTTCTGCTGGCTCCTGCTGAGGGGATGCAGCACCCACAAATGTCGGGTAAATGTGACCTTTCTCTGGCCGGAGAACAAGGGAAACATCTCCATGTAGCCACCAGTGTAAGAGGGGATCAGGTTTGCCACAAAGGCAGCGTCAAGAAAAATGAAAGTTGCAAAGCATTAGAGTAGGATGTCGTCATAAGATGCATCTCCTAGTTTATCTTGATTTTGATCACAATCCTGGTAGGAAAAGGGGCCTCGTTCTGCTCTTTCAGAGTAGGCCAGCCGTGGCTGCTTTGTGAGCTCTGTCTGATTTCAGGCATCACAAGTCCCATGTCCTGCTCCTGACAGTGGAAATGTGTTCCTCTCCTGGGACAGTAGGATCCCATCTCAGGACTTCATCAAAGAAGGAGCTTGTGTGTGTTTCAAGCAGGAAGGACACATGTTTGGAAGGCTGAAACCCATGAGTTCTGATTCCCAGTTACCATTTCACTTAGAGTGATCATGCAGAAAATAAATCCCCGCCTCTGCATGGTATGCCGTAGCACTTGTTTTCACAGTGTGACTGCATGTCTGACTACATCACCAACCCCTTAGGTTATCAGATCCTTGAATATCCAGCAGGGGTGCCTGGGGCAGCTCCACTGGGAGTGCAGTGACTTCGGGGGACGAGAATGGCTTGTGGGTGGGATCTCGACAGCAGCCAGGAGCTTTCATGGGGCCCGTCTCATCCACAGGGACATTGGCGGTGCCCCAGCATCCTGGGAAGGAAGCTCAGGACAGTTTCTTGCCCTCGGTCTTCCCTGCACCTTCTATACCTTTTCTCTTCGGGCGAGGACCCCACCGCTTCACCTTCCTTCCTTTCCTCTCCCTTGCCCCAGCTCTGACCAGCGCCTACCTGGTCAAAACCCAGTGGCAGCAGGATCCGGTGTATCTGCTCCTGTTACAATACTTCGCTGATTGCCTGGCTTGAATTCATTAACACTGTTGAAGTACCTTAAATAAGCCTTTTGTCTCCTTGCAGAGTGAAAGCTTTGTTCTTTGTTGAAGATACGTCAAGTGTTCAAAGTAGAAAGATGTTAGTAAGAGGGAGCTGAACAGAAGACTGACCCAGCCCCGAACAGAAAACTGACCTAGTTTGGGGCGAAGTGAGCCCAGTGCGGGTTGTGGCTGCCCTGCCCCATGGGGCCTGCGTCTCTGAGGGAGCTAGCTCTGGCTGCTGAAGATTTCGTTCGGGCTCTGGCGGGCCAGTGAAAAGACAAGAGCTCTAAAGAACAGACAAGACTGCGTGCAGATTTTCAAACTGTAGTTTTTCTGTCTGCGGTCCTGTGCATTTTACCTCATAACTTCAGTCTCTCTGTGGGATGGGAATATTAACGTTTACTGTTCAGAGTTAATGTAGGGGTATATATATATATATAGACACATATACGTGTATATAGATGTGTATATATATCATAAATGTGTGCATATACTTATTGTATATATTTATATATTTTTACCTGAATCTCACATTTCTTTTTTTTCTTTTAAAGATATATTTATTTGAGAGAGAGAGAGAGAATGCGAGTGGGGGGAAGGAGCAGAGGGAGAGACTCTCTGAGCAGATGACTCGCTGAGCAGGCAGCCCCACACTGGGGATCCCAGGACTCTGAGATCATGACCTGAGCTGAAACCAAGAGTCTGAGACTTAGACTGAGCCACCCAGGCGCTCCTGATTTTCATGTCTTAATCTTCCTTAATTTCTGTCTCAAGATCCCTACATAACATTTTTATTTTTCAGAACTAACTTACTGTCGAGTTGGTACTGAATGATTTTCATGCACTAGACTGAAATCCTTCTGGGCAAGTTTGCCGGGTGTCTATATTCCCCACCCCTAGAGTAGCAGGTGTGCAGGAAGTTAAAGAAGGAGGCTGAGTGTCTTCAGTTACAATGTTTCAAGCACTGGACCCTCTCTGAGAACAAACCACCTTCTCTAGGTAGAAGGATCTCTCTCGCCAGGGCTCCACTTCCTGAGCCTGCTTTTCACCCTTTCTCTTCCATGACGGGGTGTGGGGAGGGGACTCACCGAGCTTCCCGGGGTGGGGTGGAGAGATCAGCGCTGTTCCTGGACCACAGTCCTCAGTGTGGGAGTTAATGGACAGTTGGTTTTTCTAATTAATCTTTAAATGCATTGGAAAGAAAATACACTTCAAGTCAGGTATCAAAATAAGTAATGTGTGTTTGATAATACCGTCATCTCAATTTTCAGCGACCATGGAATACTATTGTACTTAGATCAGATCACATCTTAGAGACTGAAAATTTCCTAAATTTAATTTTTTCCTTAAGTCGTTGGGCTTAGTCCTGGTTGCAGTTTGGGGGAGGTGGCGAGGACGTGTGTCTCCGGGGGTTAGAGAGGGGTGTCTGCGTGGGCCACCCATGGGTAGAGTCCGGCATCATCGTGTGACTCCTGCCGCCCCTCTGTGGATGGGACGGTGGGACTTGGGGAGGGAGGGGCTGTAGGGGAACGCGGCTCTGCTCTCCAAGCCTGTGTCGCCTCCCGGACGGACGGACAGATGGAGCCCAGTGACCATGGCCTGCGCAGCATCTGCAGGGCGCGGTCGGGCGGCGTCGGGACGCACCCAGGCCAGCGCCCACCTGGCGCCGCCACTCCAGGGGGCGCGGTTGGCTCCATCATGTGTGCCTGGGTGCGCGCGCCTTCCTCACCCCTCCCATCGGTCACCTCCCAGCCCTCCAGCAGCCTCCTTCGTCCCCTCCCTGTCCCTCTTCATTCCCACTCCCTGCCTCCTCCCCTCAACTTTCACTTGTCCCTCCAGGCCCTCTTGGTGCCCCCTCCGTGTGTCCTCCAAGCCTCCCTCTGCGCCCTCTCCATGGTTCCCTCCTGTCCCCTCCGGGCCCCTGCGGGCTCCCTGGCAGCGTGGCGTGGTTCCCTCGCGCTTCTGGCACTCTCTGCGGGGCCCATTCAGACCCAGACCAGCTGGGGACCCCTGTGTCCATCCCGACGGTGGAGGGGCCGGGTGGACCCACGCCGTCACAGCCTGCGTGTGACCAGCAGGGACCCATGTACAGGATCGTGGGGGCTTCCGCAGGCGCGGGACCTGCGGGCAGGCACGGGACCTGCGGGCAGGCACACTGGAGGCATTGCAGAGTGGCCCTCGGGGACAGAGGGACAGGCTTCCAGCACAGGTAGTACCTAGAGTCTACAGCAATGTGTTGTATTTTGAGGGCAAATAGAAGGTGGGGACGTTTTATGGGCGCCGTGAGTAAAGAAATACAACCTGGGGAACAAGATGAGAAAGCCAGGACATCTCAAAGGCTGACATGGTGGAAAAATGTCCTTTGCAATCCTGTGGTAACAGGGAATTGGAAGAGGTGTGTGGGGTCATTCCTACGGAGGTCGAAGATCCTTTTACTTTTGAAATTGTGTTACTGATCAAAATTATGACTGTAATATTTTAATATTTCTGAGGGGAAAAAAGTTTCTTGATATTAATTTTTAAGGCAAGATCCTAATAAGACAGTTGTGAAGATGGATGAGGAGTGATACAAAGTTGGGACTGGTGAGCACTTCTGTCCTTTTTGGGGTTTGAAGGCAGGTCTTCCTGGTGGCAGTGGGTGGAGAGGCACCCCACTCCCGGAGGGTCTCTGGGAGATCAGACACATGTGTGGGGTGCCTGGGCACCAGGGCCACGGGCAGAGTTACTAACTGACCTCCGAGGCTGACTAGCTAGCGGGCTGGCCAGCAGCAGAGGCACCCGGAGGCGGGTCTGTGGTCTCCCCATGGGCCTCAGGCCAACCTCTCGGGCAGTTTGTGTTTGTTGCTCTTGACTCTGTGGCCGCCCAGATGGCCTGAGGAACCCAGCTGGAATCTTCTTCCGGCTGGTTGTAAGGGATGGGCTGCAGAGCACCCGGCATCAGATTTCCTTCCTCAAATGTCAGGGAACCACAATGTGGCTGGAGCATCTTCAGTTGATCTAAATCAGGGCTTGGGGACCACACAGCTTGAGGTCCACTTGCATGAGTGAGGATGTATGCCCTCAAATCACTTCATCTTTTCTTATGCTACTAAGTACTACTTTTTGCTGAGAAATGAGAAAGAGCCTCTTGGCCGCCACACATGTCAGGTCCCTTGTTGGCTCCTTAAGGCTGGTGGTGGCAGAGTTCTTCTTGGGGCAATGAGGAGGAACCCCATTCACTCAAACACCATAGGTGGGGACCCCATCGGGAGTGGGGTTAAGAGTCTGCCACCTCCCAGTAGAGTGACCTTGAGCTGGTGACTTCAACAAACTGAACCTGGGATTTAAGCAAGGTGAACAAGTAGGTGTTGGCCTGGCACACAGGGCATGCACACTGGGAGTTCCTTCTCTTTCCCCGGCAGTAGCCACGCCAGTGGGTCAGATGGTGCATTGGGACATAGCCCTGCTACCATGTGTATGACATGAAGGCAGGCAACCAGAGCTGCCCTGAGTCAGCCACCAATGGCTCTGTCCTTGTGGTAGGTGTGAACCCAGAAGGACCCAATCTTAGGAACGCGATGGAAGGGACCAGCTTGACCAGTGGCTAAGAACACAGAGCGTGGACTGTTCAGGCATTCTCACAGTCTCCACTACAGCTCTGCTGTCGGGAATGATGTTTTCTCTCTCTGGCGCATCTCATTTCCTGATCCCTAAGCAGCTTGAAGAGAAGGTTCTGCCTCTGAGCCATTCACTCAGTCACTGATACACAGGCAGCGAGCTCTGCTCTGTGAACACGTTTGATTGTAGGCCCTGAGGTACAGCCAGACACAAAGGAGATAGAGCCCCTGCTCCCCAGAGCCCACAGCATGGGAGACAAGCAGTAAAAAGAACAAGTAACTATAATATATTGTCAGTGTTCACAGGTATTGTGAAAAAACAAAAAACAAAATCCAAGAGTGAGGGCCAACGAGGGATGAGGTGGGAATGTGTGGTGGAGTGGTTTGGGTGTAGTGTTTTGGATAGGATGGTAGAAAGGGCCTCTCTCCTGGGATGACATTTGAACAGAGATCTGAAGGAAGTGATGGCCCAAGTCATGTGACCATCTGGAGGAAGAGCATTCCATGCAAAAGGAACAGCAAATGTGAAGGCTCTGAGCCAGGGCAAGGCTATGGCTGTCTATGGCTGTCTCACTTCCCTGAGACTGACAGACCAGTCCAGAGAATTTATTGCTCTGAGAGCATCACAGAAAAGGCTAATTGAAAGAAATGTCTACATAAGGCAGTGAGCAACTCTGTGACTCAATAGATTTAAGATAACTACTTAAACATAATGAACACCTACATGCAACAGTGTTCAAAAAATTCAGTGGGTGAAAATAAAATTAAATTTTTTTGTAAGAAGTAAGACAGTAGATTGCCCTGAAAAATATCAAGATGGGATGCTGCTGCAGATCATCTTCCAAGAAGCACCAAAATGGCGCCCAGTGCTTCGTGATGACATGTTAACAAAGGTTTCGGAGCCAGGTCAGTACCTGCAAATACAAATAAGGGTACACTCTGTGTTCTGAGGTGGGGATCGAGGTGAAGTGGCTTCTGCCAGGTCAGGATTCATAGCTAGGATAAAGAAGCCATTGGAAGATCTTGACAAAGATTATGATGGGATAAGCGTAGGTTGTCTGGAAAGTGTGACTTTAATGGTTGTGCGTATGAATTATGTAACAATTATATAATCTTTGCGCAAAGCAAAGCTTCTTAAATACACATTACCCCAGTCAAAACCTCATTAAAACTTTGGTCATACCATCTGATATTTTGAGATTGAATTTTTTTGTTGTGAACAATTTTTGTTTGTTTTTTCCTTTTTCAAATTTAAGTTTGTGACTCTCTGGGGAAAGACTTGACTTTTTGAAAATTAAGTGAATATCAAAAACTAGATTTTACCGAAAATCATCACTTACAGGAGAAGACGGCTGCGATTTCCAAACACCATTATGTGCCGGGTGTTCTGTATGTTGTCTGCTGCAGCTTCCCAAAGTCCTGTGAGAGAGCCGTTGGAGCCACCGGGAGGTTAAATCACTTTGTAAGGATCACAGAGCATTTAAGCAGTAGCACCACAGATTTAACTCAGGCATTTCTGAATTCAAAACCCATGGGACTTTTAACCTAAGCAAGTTTATGAAAAAATGTTACGCAGTGGTGAAAAGGATCGCCATGTGTGAATCAGAACGTACTGGGATACATGCATATCTTTTAAAGCATAAATATTCAGTTTGGAGGTATGTGACTGCACCTGCCAGCCTTCAGCTCAAGAACGTCGTTGCTTCTCATCACGAGGCAGAGAAACAGCCCAGCAACTCACTCAAGTCAGTTATCTGACTGATCTGACTGAATCTTTATACTCTGTCAAAAAAAAAAGAAAAAAAACCTACATATTATAGGCAAGCTAAAACACATTAGCATAAGTTAAACTTATCTCCTACATTTAGATAATGCCATCCTCCATGTTCCTTTGCAGTATCATAATTATCAGTAATTAAAATATTAAATGCTTCATCATTGAAGTGGGTTCCATTGTTTCTCTGTGCTGTCAAGATAATGACTTCTCACTTTTGTTCTGAACAGGGCAAAGGGAAGGAAAGGGCACGTTGAGAAGCAGCATGTAGGGAAACTGTCAGGGCATCCCCGAGAGAGGCTAATTCAGCACTGTCGAAGCGCCACGAGCCAGGGTCATGGACTGGCTCGGGATATGCTGTCAGAAGCTGTGTCCTCCATTTTGATTCTGGGAACTGACTGAGCAGGTAGCCGTGGCTCCTCCTTACATTTGCTTCATGGCATTGACAGTGAGCAGCCACCTGCCCCACCCCAGCCCCGGTCCCCCCAGACTGCTTCATTCCTTCTATCCAGTGTCAACATTTCTGAGGAAAAGAGAGAAGGATGGGGAAATGTGCTCGGAGTTTGGAAGACAGATCATAAATCAAGCTAAATCCACATTATCTACTCACTCTTTCAGTATTTACTGAGCACTTACTATCTGAGAGGGTTTCTTCCAGGAGTTTCCACTGAGCTTATGACAGTTCTACCATGCTCAACACCACACTTCCAATGTGTAAAACTGAGCTCTTGCTTTAGTGTTTTGAGAGCTCACTGGAGAACATGGTACTCGCCTTCCCCAGTGTTTGGGGGTTTGTTTGTTGTAGTTTCTGCAGTAGAAAAGAAAGCGCTTATCTTCCAGGTGTAATCGTCCTCTTCATTTGAGCAGACTTGCTGCAAACTCAGTAAAAAGAAAAACAGTCCTGGGACTTTTGCAGTGGAGCAATGGGAAAGCTGTAAAAAATAATAATAATAATAAAAAAATAAAAGATATTCTGGATGGTGCACAACCAGTTGCCTGAAGGCTGATGGGGACGTTGGATCTTTTCAGAAATAATTCCCAGTACTGCATTTATTTATTCAACAATTTATTGAGCTTAAAATGGATTAAAGACCTAACTGGGAGACCTGAAACCATAGAAGTCCTTGAAGAAAGCAGAGGCAGTAATTTCTCTGACATCGGCCGTAGAAATTTTTTCTAGGTTTATCTCCTGAGGCAGAGGAAACAAGAGCAAAAATAAACTACTGGGACTCCATCAAAATTAAAAGCTTCTGCACGGGCGAGGAAACAATCCACAAAACTCAAAAGCAACCTTCAGAATGGGAGCAGAAGAGGGGCGCCTGGGTGGCTCAGTCGGTTAAGTGTCTGCCTTCGGCTCAGGTCATGATCTCAGGGTCCTGGGATCGAGTGTCACATCGGGCTTCCTGCTCAGCAGAGAGCCTGCTTCTCCCTCTCCCTTTCCCTGCCGCTCTGCCTACTTGGTGCTCTCTATCTCTCTGTCAAATAAATAAAATCTTTAAAAAAAATGTATAAAGAACTTAAAAAACTCAACACTTAAAAAAAAAAAGAATAATCCAATTAAAAATGGGCAGAAGACATGAATGGACACTTTTCCAAAGAAGACATCCAGACGGTGGACAGACACATGAAAGATGCTCAGCATCAGCTGACCATCAGGGAAACGCAAATCAAAACTACAATGAGATACCACCTCACACCTGTCAGAATGGCTAAAATCAACAACCCAAGAAACAACAGATGATGGGGAGGATGTGGGGAAAGAGCTCTTGTGCACCATTGGTGGGAATGCAAACTGGGGCAGCCACTGTGGAGAACAGTATGGAGGTTCCTCAAAAAATTAAAAATAGAACTACCCTATGATTCAGTAATCGCACTACTAGGTATTGACCCAAAAAATACGAAAACACTAATTTGAAGGGAGATGTGCACCCCTATGTTTATAGTAGCATTATTTACAATAGCCAAGATATGGAAGCAGCCCATGTGTCCATCAACTGATGAATGGATAAAGAAAATGTGGTGTATATATAATGGAGTATTATTTAGCATAAAAAAAGAATGAAATCTTGCTTTTGCAACAACATGGATGGAGCTAGAAAGTATTATGCTAAACGAAATAAGTCAGAGAAAGACAAATACTGTATGGTTTCACTCATATGTGGAATTTAACAAAACAAATGAGCAAAGGGGGAAAATGAGAGAGAGAGACAGGTAAACCAAGAAACAGACTCTTGACTCTAGAGAACAAATTGATGGTTACCAGAGGGGAGGTGGGTGGGGGGATGGGGGAAACAGGTGACGGGGATGAAGGAGGGCACTTGTGATGGCACCAGGTGATGTAAGGAAGTGTTGAATTTCTATATCATATGTCTGAAACTAATATTACACTGAATGTTAACTAACTGGAACTTAAATAAAAACTTACGTACATACATGCATGCATGCATAAAATTTATTGGCCATCTACTCTTTGCCTTGCACTTTGCAATCCACTTCTTATATAATGCTGTGTAAGACCCAGACTCTTCCTGAGGAGGATTACATTCTGGGGGGTGGGGTGCAGGATGAATAGAAAAGGACTAATCAAAAGGGAGAATATCACAGGGCATCTCTCTGGCGTCATCTAGGTTATTAATTCAAGTTCATTACAGTCAGTGGAACAAGAAGTCTCTCTTCAAATTATCCCATTATAGTTTTACTAAAGTGGTCAAACGTTTGTGTTTCATATGGGTTATGTTTATAATCATGTGGCAGCTGGCGTTATTGTAAAAAACAGTGATTTAATAAACGTCCTAGAAGTTGGCTGAAAGTTTTAGGAATTTCTGTAAGGCTGAGATTTGTCTTCTGAGTGTTGATTTCTAGCATGCATAATTATAAACTGATTATTTTTCCCTCCAACACTAAAGTAATTTTCCCCTTTAAAAAGCTGGCTCTGGGTCGCCTGGGTAGCGCAGTCGTTAAGCATCTGCCTTCGGCTCAGGGAGTGATCCCGGCGTTCCGGGATCGAGTCCCACATCGGGCTCCTCCGCTGGGAGCCTGCTTCCTCCTCTCCCACTCCCCTACTGTGTTCCCTCTCTCGCTGGCTGTCTCTCTGTCACATAAATAAAATCTTAAAAAAAAAAAAAAAGCTGGCTCTAAGATTCTGTTCTGTACAAAATCCATTCAGTAGTTTTTTGAGCTACAAGTTTTGCATGTACTGCTATCTGCGGACACTGTATAGTCTTAACTACCTTTTCAATTGTCGAAAGTGAATAGATTTAAAATGCCATGTATGGTAAACATTTGGTGTTAATCCAGGCAATTAGCACTTAATAAATGGCTTTTAGCCATCTTTGAGCAGTCTCTGAGGTTAAAATGTTGATGGCATGATTACTTTAAGTCTAATGGGATAAGATTATAATGTGTATTGATTCTAAATTATGAAATAGGCTGCCTTAAATTTATTTTATCCACTCATCAGATCTTAATATTTACCTATATTTTAAGACTATTGCATATCACTTCAGTGAATAGGAATATTATGAGTTCTGAAGGATTGCTTTAAACAAAATGTAGCACGATTATGAGAGAATGTTTCAGGGAGAGCCCACTTGAAGACGTCATTAAGGAATGAAAGTACTGGATTTGTGACTATGTCATTTAGCTTCCTTTGTGGTAACTAGTTATTTATCTCTTGCTTTCGCTAAACTGATCTGTTGCACCAGTGAAACGCTAGGTACAGCAGGGAGAGAGCCCTGGGAGCTCTGTAACCATGCACCTGCCCAGCACCTTCTTTCTGCAGGGATACGCTGAGCCCCGGGACAGGTTTTCCCATGCCCTCATGTGCAAGTTTAAATAAACCAGAGAAACTCAAAGTTTAAATCTAATTACGGAGCTGATAACATTCATTGGTAGGAAACACCAAAGAGAAATCAAGAAGTCAGAAAATATGGGCAGAAAGGAGAGGAAACAAATGATTATGATGAACTTTCGAACTGGTGATTTGTGGCAGAGGTTTATGAAGGATTCCCACTGTTCTTTTCTATAAAATTCAATATCTGTTCATTATAAGACATTTTTTAAATATAAATAAGTAAAAATTAAAAAGCATCCTTAATCTTACATCAATAATAGTAATCCTGTTAGAACCCTTTGCTATAGGGTCACCTGAGTGGTTCAGTTGGTTAAGCAACGGACTCATGATTTTGGCTCAGGTCATAATCTCAGGGTCATGAGATTGAGCCCCACATCCCACTCCATGCAGAGTCTGCTTAAGACTCTCTTTCTCTCCCCGCCCATGCTCTCTCTCTCTAAAATAAATAAATAAATCTCTGAAGAAAAGGAACCTTTTGCTATAGATCTTCGTGGCTCCTTCATACATTTTTTTTCTAACAAAAATGAATTCAAATCATACATACACTTATTATCTAACTTTTACTTAATATATCAGAAACATTTTTCTACCTCGTCTTTTCAATCATTAATTGTATCTGTAGTAATAAACATATACTTTTGCCAAATATGATTTGTTGCATTTAAAAAATATTTCATTTAACAAGTTCCTTTCTGAATTTTATATTAGTAGCTTGTGTTTGGGGGGGGTTTAAAAAAAGATTTTTAAAAACAGTGCCTCTGTGTTTCTGAATACAGTATTAACCGCAGATAAGTAAATATAAACAGAGATGAATAACATCAGATGACCTAGTAAACATTTAATATTATTTCAGCCTACCATTCATCCATCTATTCATTTAAAGAAACCCTTTTCCTTTTTTTTTTTTTTTTTTTTTTTTTTTTTTTTAGATTTTATTTTTAAGTAATCTCTGCACCCAACATGGTGATCAAGAGTCACACATGCTCCACCCACTGAGACAGCCAGGTGCCCTCTGCAGGAACCCTTCTTGAACCCCGCCCTGGAGCCGGGTCTGTATGGGACACTGGACATGTGGGAGCGACACGTTTTAGAGCCTTACCTGGAGAGCCCTCAGCAGGGCGGAAAGCACGCAATGCAAAGTCACTNNNNAGCTGGATCTGCCTGATGCATTTCATTTCATTATTGCTATGGCCCAACTAGCACAAAGGAAACAAACCTAGGTAACCAGATTTACAAACATGTAACGTTATTTTAAATTCAGTATCTTTCTTCCTTTTGTCGTTCTTCCTCATTTTCCACTTTGACTTCTGATTCAGAGGGGAGTCTGGGGAAAAACCTGGTTGTACCGGGGAAGGGGAGTGGAGTTGGGGCAGTGGTAAAGCAGGACGAACACGTGAAAGGTCACAGGAAGCAACAGAGAGCACCAAAAGCAGGATGCTCATCCCTTCTTCAGCCAGTGAGCGCCTTGACACAGCAGAGGTCACTCCTGTAAAATGGGACGGAGCATGGCTGGCTCTGAGAGTGGGCGTAAGAAGTGAAGGATGCTATCCCGTGGTGTGTGTGTGTCAGTACCTGGCAAATGATCGATGGCAGGGATGTGTTATCACTAAGATGTGCGAACAGATAGGGTCAGATAGGCTGGTTCTACTCTTTATCTTCCAAATACGAAAATTCTGTGGCACGTTTAAATTCCACGTGTGCAATCCCATTCACCACCAAATCCCTGTGACGAAGAGCAGAGCATGTATTATTTTACACATCAGGAAACTGAAATTCAGAATTGAAACTCTTTTTCCAGAGTCAAACTTGAGTCCAGTTCTCCTCTTTGCAACCCAGTGTTGTTCAGTTCGTGGGAGGTGGCAGGGTGGCGTTCTGGTACAAGGACAGTTGTTCAATTGTACTTCGGTTCATTCTACAGCTTCTTAAACTAGGTGAGAAAGACACGTGGCCTCCCCTGCTTCATACTGTATGTCTGCTGCTCCACCTGACATTCAAGACCGTCCCCAACTGACCTCATCTTACTATCCAGCAGTATCTCTAGCTGATCCCATCTGTGGTGTATGTGGATGGGGAGGGGGCTGTCTCTAGACTGGCTGCCCTCAGATGTGTCTTCTTCTGGGAGGTGTCCCCCCCATCCTTCTGTCTTCCCCCCATTGCAAACCAGCAGCTCCAGTGGAAGCAGGAGCCTCCTGTTCACAGTGCTGTGCAGGGTTAGCCTTTGATCCTACTGGGCTGACGAATATCTTCTCGGGATTTAGATCCCTGAGATTGCCTCGTTAGTGGCTGCGGTGCTCGAACTGAGCTCTGGACCTACTAGCGATCTGTTCTCTTCTCCAAGGAATGCTCTGGCATACTCTGGAGAGAAGGAGGTAGCCATCAAGCAGAGAAGCAGAAGCAAGAGTTGGGGAAGGCATCCTAAGAGCTTTTGAGTTTCTAATTCCAATTATTCTGCCCTTCCTATAGGTTGGACATTGAATTTTCCCTCTAGGTTTTTTGTCTTTCACTTTTTCCCCTGACATTGGCTGGTGTTGGGTCCCTACCATTCGCAGCCAGGACCGTCACAACTACTCCAGCACCACTTCTCTCCAGCACATCACTGTCCTTTAGCCTGGCGTGGTCTCCGCCCCTCCGAGGGCTTCCTCATCAGCACTCTGCTTCATACACCCCATGCCCGGCACACATCCAGCAATAAGCAAGCTCCACACTCCCCAGTCATTGGAGGTGATATGTTTCAAACCCAGGCAGGCAGCTCCAGAGCCCATGCCCTCAGCTCCTGCTCTGGCTGCCTCGCTCTCAACAGACGGAAAGCTTCGTAAACCCTGAGACAATATCAGCCCTGTAAATAAAAAATCCTCTATGGGAACTAGCCAACTGAAGACATAATAAGCAATAAATATTAAACTGAAAGACTGCCCAAGTTTCTTCATTGGGAGCTGGGCTCCCCTGGAGACAGGCAGCTTTGGAGGGGGGATGAGCCTGGAGGTATGAGGAGGGAAAGGGGGGCTGTGATGGAACGAAGCAAGTCAGCTGAATGAGCTCTGACCACAAACGGGGTGTCAGACACCCCAGCTGCACCACCCCTCACACCCCATGACCACAGCTACTTGCTAGCTACAGTATGACAGGGAATAAAACAAGCTAGTAGAAACAACTACATATTTTTTTCCTAAAGTACAGTACTTCTATCAGAATGTGATCAAAAGAAATAGAATGTTAAGTTGGAAAGCCAAACATACCGGTCTCTAGATGACATCACACAGCCAGGACCTCGGCACCTGCTCTTTGCTTTGCCCCTCCCCCACTCCATGCAGTTCTGCCCCTTCACTCAAGTTGAAACTTTCATGATGTGCAAGCCCCAGGCTGGGTGACTCAGGGCTCCTAACGCTCCCCCCACCCGGCCCTCCCCCATCACACGTGATTGATCTTGCACTCTCTCCTCTGGGTAATTTTCCTGTACAGCAGTGTCAGTGATGCACCAGTTGGTTACTAACTTGTTCTCCTTGACCTCTGCCAAGTCTGATTTCCATAACAAGATTCCAAAACAGTTAAATTGCCTGTCACCTTAAGAATAAAAATGCCCTGAATTCCATCATTTGGGGCAGAACAGCAGGGAAGAGATGATGACGATGATGATGGTGATGATGATGGTGATGGTGATGATGGTGATGGTGATGATGATGGTGACAGTGACGATGATGGTGGTGGTGGTGATGATGGTGACGGTGATGATGATGGTGATGATGATGGTGACGGTGATGATGATGGTGATGGTAATGATGATTTTGCTGTTGTCATCTGGTTGACTCACTCAGCCATCAGATATTTATTGACCATGTTCAGTGTTTAAGGAGCATGGCACTGGGCATGCGATGACAGAAGAGATTCATTCCCTGCTTATTTTATCTACTTCTGCATGTAATGTTGACCCTGACAGTGTTTATTCTTTTGTTTGAACAGGCAACCAGAGATAGAATCATATGCGTTTTTGTAAACTCTCCTTAGAGAAACATAGATACACAGAGTCCATTTTTATCGTGTGATTTATTCATCTTTCTGGGGCCAAGGATCATCTGCAGAAATAGTGCAGTGAGCCTTGGTATTTGATCTGTCAGTTACCATATAATGCCAGATTTATTGGGGCACAAGCAGAGGAACAGAGCTAATGCCACCGCTAGCCTTGCATGCGCAGCAGGAAATATGAAAGACCATTGTCTACTCTCTATTCGTCATGGGCTGGCTTTTGTTCATCCTACTACAATCATTATCCAGATGGGTTTGGCTTTCCTTTTTGTTTTGTTTTGCTTTGGTTTGGTTTGGTTTTAGCAATTATAAGAACACCAAACTGAGGAATTGACTATATGGACAGGTTTTTATAAATTTTATATTTTGATTTCTCCTCTATTCTATTCCTATGTAAAGAAATTAAGAACTTTTAAATTATATTTAATGAATCAAAATTTCAAGAATATGGAAATCATGGTGGAAATGGCCAGGAAGGAATTTATCAGAAATAAATATGCCTCCTTGTTTTTCTCCGCTGGTCCAGTAATTTAACTTTAGAATGAAATCTTTTCAAAAACACATGAATCATTTTATAGGCTTTTATCTGTTATTTAATTTGACATTCATAATAATCCTGGGTGGAAGGCAAGGCTGGAATCATTCCATTCTGTTTATGGCCAATAGAAGGAGGTTTAAAGAGGCTGGGTGAGGAGACGCCATGTGTAGCAAGTGGTACAGTGAGAACCCAGGGAGCCTGACCACCCATGTCCTGTTCTTTCCAGCTGTGGATCAAATTCCCCTTTGAGCAAGCCCACAATCCCATACCCAAAACCCTCGGGGCTCAGTGTCCTGCCAAACTGAGAATTTGTTGAATTTTTAAAAGGCAAAAAATATATCGTGCATTTTATAACACCATCAGTACCCTTATATAAATCCAAATCAGTTTGCTACCTCCACCCCTCCCCAGAAAGTATATAATCTTTTCAGAGTGGCCTCTTTCATGTAGTGTAGGCATTTAAGTTTCCCCCATATCTTTTCATGGCTTGCTAGCTCATTTCTTTTTTGTGCTGAACAATAGTCCATTGTCGGATATATCAGTTTATTTATCCATTCACCTACTAAAGAATATCTTGATTGCTTCCAGGTTTTGTCAATTATGAATAAAGCTGTTATAAACATCAACATGCAGGTTTTTGTGTCGACATGAATTTTCAAGTCCTTTGGGTAAATACCAAATAGCGTGATTGCTGGGTTATATGGTAAGGTTATGCTTAGTTTTCTAAGAGACTGCCATAGTGGCTGCGCTATGCACTTTGCACCCCACCAGCAATGAATGAGGGTTCCTGTTGCTTCCCATCCTCACGAGCATTTAGTGTCATCAGAGTTCTGGATTTTGGTCATTCTAATATGTCTGTGTGGTATCTCATTTTTTTTTTTAATTTGTATTTCCCTGATGATGTATGGTGCGGAGCATCTTTTCATTTGCCTGTTTTCCATCTGCATGTCTTTTGGTGAAGTATCTGTTAAGGTCTTTTAATCAGGTTGTTTGTTTTCTTATGATTGAGTTTTAAGAGGTCTGTGTATATTTTAGATAGCCATGCTTTAGCAGATGTGTCATTTGTAAATATATTCTCCCAGTCTGTGGCTTGTCTTCTCATTTTTTGACACTGACTTTTGCAGAGCAGAAGTTTTTCATTTTAATGAGGTCCAGCTTATCAACTTTTTTTTTTTTCCAGGGATCATGCCTTTGGTTCTGTATCTAAAAAGTCATCACCATACTCCAGTTCATTTAGGTTTTCTCCTTGGTTGTCTTCTAGGAGTTTTAGGGTTTGCATTTTCATGTAAGTCTCTGATCCATTTTGAATTAATTTTTGTGCAGGGTGTAACATCTGTGTCTGGATTCATTTTTTTGCACATGGATATCCAGTTGTTCCAGCACCTTTTGCTAAAAAGACTCTTTGCTCCATCGTATGGTCTTTGCTCCTTTGCCAAAGATCAGTTGACTGTATTCATGGGGTCTAGTTCTGAGCTCTCTGTTCCATTCCACAGATTTATTTGTCTGTTCTGCCAGTACCACATGGTCTTGATCACTGTGTCTTTATAGTAAGTCTTAAAGTCAGGTAGTGTCAGTTTTCCAATTTTGTTCTTCTTCAATATTGTGTGGACTATTCTGGGTCTTTTGCTTTCTATATAAACTTTAGGATAAGCTTGCCAGTATCCACAAAGATTTTGATTAGGATTGCATTGAATCTGTAGATCAAGTTGCAAGTTACTGACATCTTGGAAATGTTGAGTCTGCCTATCCATGAACATGGTCTCTTCACTTATTTAGTGCTTCTTTGATTTTGTTCGAGTTTTGTCGTTTCCCTCATACAGATCATGTGCACATTTTGTTAGATTTATTGTTAAGTTTTTGATTTCACGTCATTTTAAAATTTCATTTATATAGGATATCATTATGCCAAGGTGGCCCTTGTAGAGTAAGGATAATTCTTGGTAAAAAGTTATGTAACCTCTCTTAGACTCAACTTCCTCTTTGCAAAATAAAAATCATTTTACCTTCTTTGCAGGTAGTTGTGTAGAGAGTAGAAAGGAATATAAAGAATCTCTAGGTGATCAATAAATTGTATAACAATTTGGAGAACATGTTTAATTTCAAAAATGTCTTTTTTTTCAGTTCTAGATTTCCTACTTACATTTCACTAATCATTGATTATGATACTGTTACCTTAAACTTTACTAAAGCAACTTGAAACTCTTGAAAAAGCTGCTACTCATTTTAAAAATATCTCCACTGATTGATCAGCTACAATCTTGTACTCCATGAGCAGGGCTAGTCAGTGTGGGGAGAACAAGTCAGCTTTCTTCTATCGCTAGAGTTGTAGGATATTCACGCAGGGAGAGGACACTTTTATCTCCTTTCAGGATCTTCAGTGTTCCTTGATTGAACACTAATCAATTTTGCGGACGTTATCAAAAAAATCTCTTTCCCTTTAAAACACTGAACTTGGAGATTAGAAATAAAACATGTTGTCTGGACAATGTATTATTATCCTCTGGAAAATATGTATCAGGTACCTACAGCATTAGTAACACAACGTCTGAGTGGAGAGCAAATAAGTCAATGACAGAAGCAGGATATGTTTCTACCTTTCCTACGTCCCCAGAGAACTTGGGGTGTTTTACAATGAAAGCTCTGGCCTGTTAATGACTGAAAACCATTAGTGTAAGACAAAATTAAAAGTGACTGAATAAATGGAGGTGGTAAGAGGGACATCTCAGTTCAGAGCACAGTCTGCAGCTGAGCGCACACTCTGGTTCTGGAGCTCCCAGTGGTGGGAACAGATTGCCAGCACAGTGGGTTAGTGAACCTGCTATCTCCCTGTTTCTGTCAGAGGAGGTGGGCCCCAGCCTGCAGCACACAGATAGGACAAGTAATGGCCAAGTGGACAGTGGCCTCAGAGGTGGGTGGCCCAGGGAATGAATAGGAGGGGTGGGGGATTCCAGCAGGCCTTCCTGAATGGTGGGGGACGGTCAGCACAGACTAGGTGAAGGCATATGGCTCTCTCAAGGCCTGCTAGGCCTGAGCAAAGATTTGTGACAAGGACGGGGAGGGAAGGTTGGAATGACCATCTGAGTGTGATTGTTAGTGGTCTTTCACTCCATCTAAGCACTTCGGGCTTTTAGCTCCTAGACCATTTGTCTGTCTTGTTTTTGTTTTCTTTTAACCAGCAAAATGTTAAATGGAAAAACTATATTTAAAAGATTAATCTAGTAACAGCTGCCAAGATGGCATCAAGGGAGGTGATTTGAGCAGAAGCCCAGTGCCCATTGCAGCAGGAAAGGCCCGCCCGAGAGAAGGGAGGAGGGTGGGTCAAGAGAGGTGTTTTTTCTGAGGGCATAGGCTGCTGGGGGTGGTTATGGGCAGAGAAGCAAGTGTCTTGGGAAGCTGGTCAACAGTCCAGTCCATCAAGTGGAGATGGAACGTGGCCATTCGGGGCTACGGTCAGCGATACTGTTTTAGGGACTGTGGTAATGGGGATGACAGCGGCCAGTGACGTTTTTGCACCCTGAGGAAGTGACTAAGGAGCAAACAGCAGACTTTGGAGCCTGGACAGTGATCAGGACCATGACAAGAGGATGCCAGTGCGGGCAGTGAAGCTTCTACTCCCACGTCCTCAGGGAGAAGAGAAGCACCGCTCATAAAATATTTAGCCGGTTATCACTTGTCAAACTCCTTAATCAGATCAGCATAGACTTTGGACACCTTGTTTGCACAAAGATGAAAGAGGGAATATCAGCAGAGAAGAGCCTCGGAACAGTTACATGTTGATTCCAGAGCAAGTCTGTGTTCTCTCTGCTTGTGTTCAGATTATGTTTTCAAAACAGCTAGGTCAAGGGGGAATCATTCTCATTCACCTCTCCTGAACCACCTGCCTTGCCAAGTCGGAGGCCAGAAAATGTTGATGTACAAATCCTTGTCCTCAGGGCGGGGTGACAGACGCGCCCCTGGTCCGGAGAGGAGCCTTCTGGGAGCCCATCGGGAGGCCGGCCTGCCAAGCGCCTTCCACGGGCCCGCCAACATATTCCATCACATTGCACGCAGAGTCAATCTACTTATCGTCTGGGGGGGGAAAGAGCAAATCTGTGCTTTCAGCTGCCCCCGGGAGTTCGTTTCATGGCTTGCTTCATTAATTCTGTATGTGGAGGCCCTGGGCCCCCCTTTACAGTGTGGATCCCCATGTGCGGTGGTTGTGCATTTCACCAGATGGTAGAGCCAGCCAGGAACAAGCCACGCGGCCTTGATTCCTACAAGTTAAAATGTGGACCCGAAGCATCATTTTTGTTCGCTTTGTCCATTAAGCACCCAGCAGGCTTGCTGGGAGCCAGAGCGGTGCTGGGCCCTGCATGTGCCTGTCGGAAAACTCACAGCGCCACTCACTGAGAGAGCTGCTGGTGGTGGACATGGAATGAGTGATCAGGCCGCCCCTGCCCTACGTGTGGGTGCCAGGGACACTCAGAAGGGGGTGGCCCTGGAGCTGAGGTGGGGGAAATTGGGAGGGCGGCTGGTGGCTGAGCTGGCCTCTGCGGTGGGCCTGGGGGGGAGCAGGTGTGAGGAGTGCAGGGTGCCAAGGAAGTGCTGTAGAGATGCGGAGGCCAGCGGGAGCAGGGTCACTCTTTCTGAACGCTGGGACCTGACCTTGACCGTGAAAGCCAGGGGAATTGCGAAGGCACCAAGCCAGAGAGCAGCGAGGTGGAGGATGGCTTGGTGGCAGGAACAGGAGAGTCAGAGGCATGCAGGCCTGCTCAGCCAGCCCCCCGGGGCACAGAACCCGGGGCTGGCCAGCGTCTCGGCTGCCCCCCCCCCCAGAAGAACAGAGCTTTGTTTTCTCACACAGAGGCAGGTCTGTGGGCCTTCTAGCTCGGGGCAGTGGTTCTCTGCTACGTGAGCTGTGCACGCTTACGTTTCAGTCCTGTAGCAAACAATACTTAGCAGAGAAATAATTTGTTTCAAAGTCTGTAGTTGCCAAAACTCAGGATGACTTACTGACAGGAGTTATTTACCTCCTTAACTGAGCCTGGCGTTGGCAACATGTTTGATGCAGAATGCTCTAATTATATTTAACGTCCATGTCACCAGTATTATGTCAAAGACGATTAGCAAGCAATGATGTCTTGTACTTCACATGAAAGAAAAATTGCAGCCTGCCATTTTAATACGCAGTCTTCATGGTTTTCAGCGGAGAACAGTGTTTTCCAACGGATTCAGAGAGTACTTTCCATGGTGACCCACGCAGAAACCAGAGGGCAAATCAATTGACATAAACAAGGGTCTCGTGTTGTGATTGCTTTAGACAAGTAAATATGACAGGCAGCTCTGCTTTGCCAGGGCATTGGGGTACCTGCATTTATCTGGAGTTGTGCCCGATAGCAAGTTCTGAAACATGTAAGCTATGAGAGCTCATACCGGTAATTCTTTACCCCCTATCAAGCATAATCCTAGCAGGAGAAAAACTGAGATAGAATCACAGGCTGGAAAAGATAGGTGAACTAATGCAATGTTTCCAGGTTCCAGAGAGGACAGTGGGGGCCCAGGACAGGGCAAAGACCTCTCTGAAGGCTGTGGGTGGTGGTAGAACAAGGGCTGACCGATCCCCACCCTTCCCCAGCCGCCCCCTCAGTCCTCCACACCACCTGCGGTCTGAGCCCAGCACTTCCCTCGCGCACTAGCTTTACTCAATGGCTTGTAGAACCAGGAGAACAGAGGCCCATTTCACAGAGTCACACAGCTCCTACAGGAGTGCCCGAGTTACTGGCGGCTCATGAAGACTCCTCCATCACGGCAAAGGGGATGGCTCCGCGTGTGCACCCTCCGGGGTGGCCCCCGCACCCTGCCAGGGGCACCTGACAGGCCGCTTCCCAGAGCTTTCCTAGGACTGGGAGCTAGAAAGGGAAGCAGCACAGCTTCAGAGCAAGAGGGGGAAGGAACCACAGGCAGTGCTGACCGAGGCCGCAGAAAGTTGGCTGTGCCCAGCGAGGCCCCTCCACCTCCGCTTCACAAGAGGCTTCTGATCCAGGAACCCCTCTCTTTACACGGGACCTTCCTCTCTGCCACCTGCAGCCATCCTCCGCTCCCAGAAAGGGGGGGGAGGTGTGTGGCCTCACAGAGCCATAGGGAGCCAGGCACGAGGCACACCTTACTCAAGAAACCATGGAGTACAGGCCACACGGGAATGTGGAACCGCTGGCTTCCACGGCCCCGGGGTGACCTTCCCGAGTCACAGACCATCCCTGCTAGCGCCGCGGCCCTTTCATGCCTTCGGCTTGAATCCGAATCTCTAAGAGGACTTTGGGGAGTTAAAGCATGTTCTTTTCACATGTTTGTAAAGCTCTAAATAAGCGGGAAGCTGACGCTGAACTTGCCCTTTTCCTCTTTCCAATTTACAGTCAACATTTCCATGAGCCACAGCTCTGACTTGACCTCATGCCATCACGGTCCCCAGGCTCCCACAAGCCCTGGCCCCAAGGCCCCTCTCCAAAATTTCCCTTTCTACTGTGTGTCAGATCTGCGGTCCTCCCTGCTCTCCTGCCAAGAAAACCAGTTGTCATCTAACCGGGACTACACAGCAGGCGGGGCAGGAAGGCGTGACACTGTGCAGAGCGCAGCCTGCCGACCCAGGAGCCCGCGCATCACCCCTGTAAACTGGGAGTGGCCGGACGGGAGGAGGAAAGTGACCTCCTGGAGTGACTCGGGGAAGATCCCGAGGGGTGTCAGCTTCCCGTCCTGTCAACGAGCACGGCTGGGGTATGGCGCAGTGGACAGGCGTGCCCGCTCCTGTATCTCTGACTGAGGCACACTGTGGATGTGTTTCACTCTGAGAGAGATTCCAGTGCTCAAGTTCAGAGGATCAGTAGTCAACTGAAGGAACGGTGTCCCCAGCTCTTCATCTCAAGCCGCCTCTTACACTTGGATGGGGTAGTGACTCGCCCTGTCCCAAAGCACTCTCTGTGCTGGAAAGACTGGGAACTTGCAAAATATAATAGATTGTGTCTAGTTGTTGGAAAATGGGCATTGCGACAACATATGATATCCATGCAGGTGGCCTTGCGACGTGCAGAGAAATAAGATTACAAGCGGACAGTTCAGGCACTTCAACTATAGGGATTCTTGTTGTTTTATGATCAAACTGCCTTTTAAATTTACTAAACAAAACCCAGTATCTAAAGCAGTTGGTACCTTTGTTATTAAGTGTGCAGGGTCCTGGAAGGCTGTTTAAGTATTTAAGGACAGGTCCAGAAGGCAGGGGCCACAGCTCACAGAGGCCCCGATGAGGAAGAGCCTCGCCAGGTCTCAGGAAGGTCCTGGGGACTCAGCTGGACCACGTGACTGGGGGTCCCTTGAACAAAGGTTCTCAATTAATATAAAATGACACATAGATCTCAGGCAGAAATCCCTCATCCTTTGTGGTTTTGCCTTCATTTTACACCCCAGATTAAAAATTCGCCTTGTACAAAAGAGCACAGCACGTATTGCTCCTGAGTCCGGCAGACACGAGCTGGTTTCGGAAATTGCCTGTTTACACTCTGGCACTAGAATACACAGAGAGAAGACAAGCCCAGAAGAGGCTATTCTTACTCGTTTGATCCTTTTCTTTAAGGCCAAGCAGTTACACAATCATTTTGCCAAGTCTTTAACTTTTTAATGGGGGATAATGGAAAAGGAGAAGGCATCCCATTTCAGTCCAATAAGGGAGGAATCAAGTATCCCCTGTTCCATAGACAATTTATTATAAACCTCCAACGTGTTTCAGTAGAAAGGGCACCTCCTGGGTTTTTATCACTAAAGAATCTGTTTTATTTTGGAAATGGGTGCCTCTGGAAATACGATTTGCTTTTTATAAAAATATGCTTGGTGTTATTTTTATTATTTTCCTCTGACCCAGGGTTTTGCCAGTCAAGGAACATTTCAAGAACGTAACCCCTGGGGTTGCTGAGGGATGGCCATCTGTAGATAATGTGTAAAGTGTAATCTGGCAAAAATCAACTAATTAATTAGGCCCACATTGACGTTTATATTCTAAAACTAGGAGTGTTTATTATACTAGTGTTTGCAGACCACTGAAGGGATTTGAAGACCTAAAAAAACCCTGAAATTTATTTTCGGACCAAAAGAATACACACAAATATGTTGACTAAATTTCCAAGCTTAATAAACATGGTTTCCATATTCAGTGGCTCCGGATGAGAAGGGTCACTAGGACACTGGCTTGAGAATGGACAAGCTGATGTCAGCACATGCTAACCCCCAACATGTGAGTACAGTGAAGGGTAACACCCCAAGATTCATGTGGGCACGGAAATAGCAGGTGCACTCGGTATGGACATCTAAGAAGAGCAGGTCACTGAGGACATGAACATTAAACATATTGTCCCCTTTTGGGCGATGTGACCCTGGGAAGGGATCCTACCAACTTCAGGAGGCGATCTCAGAGCAGTTAGGCCAGGACTGGCTTACGTTTTCACAGATCCTTCAATGTGTTGATGTGACGTTTCCATCAGATGGAAAAGAACAAGTCACGTGATCAAGAAGGATGGAGGGCCTCCTCTGGGTCAGACGAGGGCAGGTAGTGCCCCGCTCTGGAGACAGGAGCGATCCCATCCAGGCTCTCACAGGTAAATCATGGATTTTATTTTACATCAGACCTCAGAATTCTGTAAAAAAGCTAGAACCTCTGAAGTTGGAAATAGTTTTACTCATAGTTTGGATTGTAAGCTTATGGGACTGGTTGCTGCATGTTTTCCAGAAGAGTTCAACCAGATGTGGATGTTTCAGATTTCGTGCTGTCGAAGGGACAGACCTTCCCCCGGGCGCTCACAGCACGCCTTGGGGAAGAAGCACACGGGGAAGAGCTAACGCTATTGATCATGATACGTATTGAATTCCATGCTGAATGCTGGAAAGAGGCTTTTCATCTGACTCTGAAGAAGCCTGAGAGGGACAAGATTAATTTCTTCCTTTGGGGGAGGGAACGGGTGGACAGATTAAGTCATGTGAGCGGTATATGCAGAACTCAGGAACAGGGTCAGGGTCAGACCCAGAGTGATGGATTGCAAGCCTGACCCTATTCCTCACCTCCTGTGTTGCTTCACAGTCTCTCATTTAAATAAATTATTGAAACGTTGAAGTGTGATAAAGAAGTCCCAAGAGGACTGAATTCGCTTTGCCAAATATTACCTAACC
This sequence comes from Ursus maritimus, assembly GCF_017311325.1. Taxonomy (NCBI): domain Eukaryota; kingdom Metazoa; phylum Chordata; class Mammalia; order Carnivora; family Ursidae; genus Ursus; species Ursus maritimus. The sequence goes on along the minus strand of NW_024423675.1, from coordinate 67,244,324 downwards.
CAATGCGAACAATGCAAGACGCACGTTCGCTTGCCCTGAGAGGCCGTGTTGATGAACCGAAGCATGAAGTGCGGAGGGAGATCCGAAGGGGAAGGCCCTCGAGCAATGTCCATGTCAGGCCGTTTCAGGACCCCTCCTTTTCACTCCTGACACCTTTAAAACATTCTTTAAGTATACTTGTAGATAGAGCTGAAAGAGATTCCGGGCTGGGGAGGTGGCAGGGGGAGTGCTGGTGAGGTAAGGAGTTGAGGTTGTAAATGGGGAGAAAGCCCTTTGAAGGGAGGGTGACCCTGAAGAAAGGCGGACTCCCTGCTCTGATCCATGGCTGGAGGAACGGCTCCTTTCTCCCCCCACTAGAGCTTTTCCCACTTTTAAACATTCACTTCCTTTTGTTCTTTTGTTTGTCTCTCCTCCCTGGCCCCTTGGCCCTCTCCCACTGGCCTCTGGCTTCTGAGCTGCTGGAGCTCCAAACGCTGGTCTGCAAGGGCTGCCTGTGGGGAGGGGGGCTCCGGCTGGGTCTCATCCCCTGGAAGCCTGCGCTGGGCAAAGGTGGCCCAGGCCCTCTCCATCGCTGTGTTACGTGTTTCCTTTTGGAACCTTCTCCAGGACAGAGGGGTCCTTTTCGTCTTGGGTACCCCGGAGATGCCCTGAGGTCCAAAGTTCACTCCCACTTCAAAAGGTAGGACAGGTTTCCACACCCGGCCCCATGCTCACTCTGCCAGGCTGTCCCCCCGCCCCCGGGCTGTGCCCCCAGCCCCTTCCCCATGTGCCCTGCAGTGTGACCCTTGCCCTTCTGCTTCACCTCTGCACCCCTCATTGGGCACCCCACCTGCTGGCACCCCAGGTTTTCCATAGCTTCTTGACCTCAGAGGAAATGGACCTTGACCACTTGACCCAAGGCCCCTTGTTCCTTGGCGGGGGGCCCAGTCACGGATCCCCGTTCTGAGGGTGGGTCACCCTCCCCCACACCTCTTGATAACACAGGGTGAACATTTGTGTTTTCTTGGTCAGCATAGGGACCAAAAAACAAAACAAAAAAATGAAAACAAATAAATGATTGAAAGTCAGAAAATTATAACATCAGGATGGAATTCGAAACACATTCCTGTAGCAGCTGTCAACACTTTAACATGGATTTGGAAGAAAATATTACAATTTGAGGACCTTTGAATATAGGATGAGTCATTGTTTTGATAAAATATTTCCCATTAAATCTTTCCTATCAATCTGCCCCACCAGCCCACCCTCCAAGCACATCCATTCCTGGGGTTTTGTATTTAACTTGTTAAACCAGTGTTTTCACTCATAAAGTGAAATCAAAGTGAAGAATCGTTCTTGGTTAAACATAGGTTCGTTACTCCCTTTCATTATTTAGTTCCTTCTTCAAAAACATCTACCTTTGCATTCTTGGTGTCAAAAACAATGGTTCCTTCATTTAGGAAGGAGAGATAAGTGGAGATTTTTTACAAGTGATTTATACGGGGTGCAGTGAGACAACCCAGCTCAGGAAGAGGCAAGGGAGGGGGTGCCAGAAGCCAAATTGAAGCATGCCTCCTCCTGCCTGCACATTTTCCAGGTGGGAAAATGAAAGAGTCTGTCAATTCTAATGACCATACCTGTATGTATGGAAAAGTATATCTTGGAGATGGTGGTGGGAGTGATAGGCCCCCCATCCAAAGACATGGAACATGGTAGAGCATATGACCATGCGAGCATTTTAAATGTAATGCCATTTTTAGCAATTTACAACAGGAACTATCTCATATTCCCACCCCTTATTTCCTACTTTGTTCCAGATTAGGTGACGTGTTAAGCATTTACAGATGAGCGGTCTCCTCTCTGCCTTCAAGGAGTTCATCATCCAGCACAGGGGCATAGACATCAACACGGTTCAAACGTATTTTTTAGTTTTTTTTTTTCAAAGCTGCATTCCTGTATTTAATTATAGATTCCATCAGTAAAGTTTCCTTAGGGCTACAGAGACATGAAGGCATGGTCAGATAAATGGGTTGGGAGCTCAGGGGGCAAGTTCTGGCCTAGAAATATAGATATGGGGTCCTCACACATACAAGACAGTTGAAATCATGGGGTTCATGGAGATTCCTCCCCCTCCCCCTCCGGGAAAGTATGTAGAATGACAAGACAAGAGAACAGGGCAAAGATGTAATCACAGAGAACTAACTGTATGAGAGCTGAATTTTGGGAGGATACCAGTTTATATTCAGAGTTGAATCATTTGGTAAGACTGGTACTATAGAAAACATGCCTCTGGATGCCACCAAGCTTTTATTTTGATGGGGGAATTGTCAAGTTCAATCATTCCTTCCATCTATGATGCAAGCAAGTCATAAACACCCATCCTATGTTTGACGTTATGCCAGCCACCATGGCACCTGGTCCATCAAACAAAGCCCTGCCCTCTTGGAACACATCGTTTATTTGCCAAATAAGTCTAACCCGAAACAATTCAAACATTGTATGAGATGTTGTCTGTAGGTATAAGACCATAAGCACCAGGACAATGCATTGAAGAGAGAATTAAGTGAAAATTATGCAATCAGGAGTGTCTTTATGGAGAAAGTGGGATGAGTGGGGTCAGGTCCCGTTGGTAGAATTTGGATAAGGAGAGGAGCTTGCAGGTAGAACATACTGGATCAGACTCTTGAGTGAGCATGAAGAGCTGGCAGGGGATGGTACGGACCTGCCTAGCAGTCTCTGGACACATGAATTGTTCCTGAAGGCAGACGTCTAGGAAGTTAATAAAGCCTAAGCGTTAGGACCCCTCGTGTGCACAGTCCCCTTCCAAGTCCCAGTACCTGATTTTGTAGTCATAAATCTGTAATATTTTTCTTAAAGAGGGTCCCTATGATTGTATAAGCTCATGGAAGGAATGACTGCACTTGGCAATAAGCTGGAGCTACCACAAAGGGGACACCCCTCCCTCCCAAGCTGAATCATCATTTCTGTGTTTGCACGCCTGTGTCTCCCAGAGAGCAGAGGTTTCCACTTCATCATCTAAGTGTCCCCGCACGGGCACGGGGAAAGAGATGAGTCAATAGGAATTTAAGTCCAGATGATCACAGAGCCAGGTCCCTGTTGCAAAGTGTTGAAAATGATGATGGATGTTAGTTCGACCTTGAGTTGCAGACTGGGTCTGACGGAGCAGGCAGGTGGCCACTTGGAATTGCTACGTGTGGAGTGGAAGTTCTGTGGGAGGAAAATGAACCTCACAGCAGGATGCAGATGGATTACAGGAGGAGAGACTAAGGAGGGGAGAGGAGAGGGGAGACTCATGCTGAAGGGTGGCAGTCATTATCACCTGGATCATACTTGAATGGCACAAGTCTTTTTGCTCAACGTGATTATCAGTAGCCAAAAGAATCCCCTTCACCCAGTCCTTCTCTGCATGCCCTTCTCCAGTGTTGGTATCATGACCACCCACCCTGAGTACTGATTTGGTTCCTTGGGAGAGAGGCCATCTCATTCATGACCCAAAGTGACCACTGACAGACCACCCAAACCAGAAATAATGTTCTCCTATCTCCTGTCCTAACCCAGACATGCTCTTAGTTTGATCTTTAATGGGAGAAAACATGAAAAGCTTGAAATTTCAACCATACAGTTGTCCCCATAGCCCTGTAACAAAGTATGTAACAGAATTAACTAGGAATATAGTGTTGATTTGGCTTGAAAATGTGTCTAAACTTGTGGGTGCTTGCATCTTCAAAAGAATATGATGACTATGTCCTAATAATTTAGCAGTTCCTTTATCTCAACACAAAATGTTGTCTTTGAGTTCCGTAGCCACGTCAAAGGGAACCAGTGAATGGAAAAAGAAGGGGATGCTTTAGAAATGCTGTCCATTTCCTTGGTGCTGATGTGGTCGGGGCTCCACTGTGGACCCTTACATGAGTTAAGTTCTCTGTAGAAAGAGGCACCTGTTTAAAGAATTTCAGAGAACAATTCAGGAAGCACTGATGGTACAAAGTAGCTTCTAAGATCTAAGCAGGCAGCAGACTGCTAGAAATGTCTGTATAGTGAACGTCCGGTCTGGTGTGGTGGCTGCCGTTCTAGAGCGGGATCCAGGAAATGGAGACCCTAAGCCCAGCTCTAGTCCAGGAGTAACTTCACCTCTCAGCGGCCTGTTATCTCAGCATTTCCATAGGGCCAGTGGGGGCTCCCCTGTGCCCTCTCACGCTGGATGGTGCTTTACAAATGGATTTAAAATGGTGACACAGTGTACAGTTGTGGGAAATCATCATTACTAACCACTTCTAATCTATTGCTCCAGGGGTCCCAAACGGGGCATAACTTTAGTTGTACCTTGGCCAATCATTGACAGCACAACCACGGGCAAGTCACTTCATTTCCCTGAATTACATTAAGCTAGACAGCATGGTAATTAGAGCATAAATCGCAACCTGAAAATGGTGGAGTGGAAGTGGGGACTTCCAAGGGCCCTCTAGCTACGTCGGTCAGTCAGTGCCACCACTGGATTCTGGGAAGGGCTCTGAGGCTTAGCCGGCCACACCTTGTCGAGTTCCTTTTGGGGCTGAGGCTGTTGTACTAAGACCAGAGGGATTCTTGGCCAGAATCCCGCGGGCAGGGCAGCTGGTTCCTGCTGATGACCCCAGCCCTCTGATACCCACCCACTGATGTGCGCACCTCCCACGGTTGTGTTCTGACTCACAGGGTACGATTTCCCAATTTCATTGTGCTTGTACAGGCAGACGGTCCCCAGGCTCCCGTGACATAATACAGTCCATCGCGAGAAGAAGGAGCCTGCTTTGTGCATCCCTTTTCCCCTAGCAAATACCAGAAATGACAGTATAGGCTTCTTCTCTCCTGCTCTAGTTCAGAACTCACAGCATCCTACCTCCCTGCTTGAGGAACCATGCGAGGATCCTTGCTTTTTGAAAATTCCCTAGCCTCGTTTTAGGGAACCATTAATCCTGGATTCTGAGCACATCTGCTCGGAAAGAAAGTGCCGAGGTTCTCACTCTCACACAAGGAGTGGCTGAAGTCTACTCCTGGGGAAATGTAGAATTCCAGGACCTCTGCCATTGGCATTTGTCTTCAGTATGTGCTCACAAGAACAAAACAGGACTAGCCTGACGGACACCCCGGGGAGCTGCCGCACCGTCCAGATGACCCGGTTAACAATGTAAAGCGTGGGCCAAAGAGCAGTAACAAACACAAGCTGTCTTGTACGGTCCACACATAAAGGGTTTTAGTGCTGACATTCCCCAGGGTTAGGATCTATTGAGAAGAATATTAATATCCGTAAAAGAGCGAAGGAGGTGTTCTGGCTCAGACGAGTACTGATTTCACTTGTCACAAGTCTAAAAGAAAATCCCCATCCGTTTCTGAAGATGGCTGATGACGAAGTGGGTTATCTCCTAGATAAGGGGACAGTGTGGGGGGACTCTGTTAAAATCGGGCATGGCATAATGCACATGGATGCTCAGTGCATTTTTGAGTGGATGACCTCATTGGCAGATGGGCGAAACATTGCCTTGTGGACAGAGATGCGATACATTCCATACAGTAGACAAGCCTCTTCTAGGGAAGCCCCTCCCTGGTGGAAAAAACCTTCCTGTTACGTGCTTTTTAAGTGGGGAGGCAGAAATGAGATGAAGTAAGTCAACAAGAAGCAGGACAAAAAAAAATTGCTCCTAAGCACGTATTTAAAAAAGTTGTTAAAAGAAATGGTTACCTCTGACCTCTGGTCCTCTCTGCAGCTTAGAGATTTTACACAGAGTCATTCGTTTGGTGGGATTGTAAGCCTCCCACCAAGACAAACACACGCGCACAGACTGACTGACAGACCCGCCTGGCAGCTAGCAGGAGGCAGTGGTAACAATTGGCAGAGACCCAGATCCACTCTCTCCGTCTGGCTGTCCAGCCACTGGCTTTTTTCTTTCCCTTTCCTCTTCACTGCAGAAGCTGCATCGCGGCTCCGAATCAGAGGTGGGCTTCGCCAGCTGCTGCGGAAATTCCAGCTTTGGAGTTTTTTGGGTTTTTTGGGTTTTGTTGTTAGTTTGTTTTTTGGTTTTGTCTCATATTGCCAAAATTCGAACTGAAATGGCTAATGTTCCCACGGAATCTGTTGTCATTATTTTGTCGTTAATAATCACATTTGTTCTAGCAAATCAAACATCTCTTAATGTGCTACTAGTTTAGATTTAACTTTGATGACTAACAGCATTAAAATACCATATTTTTATATGGAGGTTTCCAAGTGCTCCTCTCCATGTTGAAGCAGTGGCACATTTTGTGGCGGATTCTAGATTCTCCCCCACCCCCACCCCCATGCCCTCCTTTGGCCACCATCTAAAGAGATGACTGCTGTTTTGAAACTTTGAACAATGGTTGTGGGTTCTGCAAACACATGAATGTGTGGATTCTGTCTCCTTGCAAGGTCTGCAAGGGATCCAAATGGCCACAGCCTGCCACACACAGGACAGAAGGCCTTAACTTGGGGACCCCCTGGGCCGCCCAGGCAGCAGAAACACCAAACCTTCAAAAGGCTCTACTGAGTCCGTACCTGGTCTCCCCCACACTGTCTCTGTCACAGTTTCACCTTGAATTTTCTTCCAGAATGACCCGACTTCACGAACTATACCCTCCTCACTTCTCCTTGAAACAAACAGGCAGAATATAATTGGGAGCTTTACGATGTTTTTAAAATCAGTCTCAATAATTAGAATATTTTTGATACATATGTTAACAAAATTGTGAACTTTGAGAGCAACCAGATTTTCCAACTAAGCATGGACCTTTTTAATTATATATCTTCAAATATGGACTAAAGAGTTGCATACGTCTGGCACACTGCAGGACTTCAATAACTATTTCTTCAATTGAATGGAAACAGGAGAAAATTACTAACTCTATAAATCTTTAACTTCAAGGTTTCCCGATAATAGAATGTGGCCTGAATTTACGGATGCCCTCACCTACTTTCTCTGCTACACGCTCAGAATAATTAGATTATATCCTACCAAACGGAGTAGAAGGAACAGTCACAGAAGACCATAGCAAATGCGTACACAATTCTGCTCTCTGCTCAGAAACAAGACACCTTTGGTGTGTGAACATAGCGTTTGGCTTTCATTATTTCAAGAGCAAATATGAGGAGTATATTCTAAATACATCTATTTTCATTTTGAAACTGACTACAACGTTTTAGTCATTTGCTACATTTTTAGCCTGTGATATACCTTATGGTCATATTAGAAATACACCCCCATTTGAGGTCACTGTCACCCCAGTCCTCATTCTGAACATGGGAAGCTAAAGGGGAGGAATTTACCATGTTTCTGTAAAAGGGACTGTAGTTTATCCTGGATAATGAGAGAAAGGTCTTCTTTATGAAAAAGATGCAAACTCCAGTAAGTCCAGGATAAAGGACAGACTTAGAAAAAGCCATTTCACGACCCCCAAGGAAATAATAGCATTGATAATAAGGCTCATCAGTGGATCCTAAAACAATTACATGAAAGGTGCTGGAGACAAGGTATCTTCCAGCTAACTTATAAAATAATCAGCCCACAAATTAGGTATTCACTGCAGGTAGGAAAACCAGGCAGGCATACTAGAGGATCCAAAGATCACCATGTCACCAGGTAATCAAACTCAGCGCTGTGATAATGTGAGGTACACAGTGTCACCTTAGAAGCGTTTCCTCAGGGTTCACCCAGACAATCTCAAGCCTTTAGACCAAGGATCACCATATGCTTATTTGCTATTTGCATCCATTTCCTATTTCATGCTTGTTATCCAGGTCCAGGTAGTAATAAAGCCCTTGTTCACTCACAAAAGTACTGCAGTGTGGGTGACAAGGTATTCGGCCACCCTATTTATACCTAACTTCCAGTAGGCAGGAATCTCAGGGACTAGGAGATGGAATGGCACCATGCGTGAAGTCCAGAAAGCGAAGCGCTCTACAGAGGAGTTGGCTTGGTTTATTCACAGCTTCAGAGTCAGGAGCACGAGGGGAAAGAAGCGATCTTGGTTTGGGATAACAAAAAATAAGCCCCATAATAGAAGGCATGAAGGAATAATTGGGGATATTTGATTCTAAATGATATTACACAATTTTAATTGATTCGCACACATAACCATGTGGGTTTACACGTACACCTGGTCAGGACTACTGGGTAGGTCTTGACTCTAGCATTTGGAGGAAAAGCTCTGTTGGCCGATATGTAGGAAAATGGGCAACAAGATGTGAGGAAATCTTTTTTCCAAATTTGAGGTGAATTGAAGAGAGGCGTGCAGGTACATTCTAGTTGTAGGATTTCCTCGGTCAAGAGCTCTGTTGTGACTGTGCTGAAGTCAGCAACTTTGTAAGAGCAAAGCCTTTGGATGAACGCTGAGAAAATAAAAACTGGAAGTCAACAAAAAACAAAATCCAAAATGTGTATCACAGATGAGGGCCTGATCCAAAGGCCAATCGGAATGGGTGCGGGGGAGGAAAGGACCCTAAGGGGCATTCTTTTTGTCCTTGTGTGTGTACCCGGGTCACGGTCAGTGCCATTTCCAGGCAGGAGAGCAAGGAATCGGTGCAGGTCACTGAGCTCGGCCGAGGGCGCCGGCCAGTGACGTTTCATGAAGACCCTTGAGCAGGCAGCCCAGCCCACAGCAGGTGCTGCAGTGTGACAGCTGACGAGGGTCGTTTGCGGTCGTCACTGCTGGAAGTACGTCTCCTCAGACCCCTTGATGGCAATGGGACATGCAAAGGACAGAAGAGCTTGCAGGAGGAAGAACAAGAGAACAGTAGAGAAGAGAACAGAGCAAGACGAAGGCGTTGGCAGGTTACCCTCCAGAGGTGATGCCTTGTCTCAGCCTCTTCAGAACCACCTCCAGAAAATTCAGTTCAGGTGCTGGGAGATGACAGGAACAATTGCTGGCAAGAGTGGGGTATGTAGATGCAGAAAAATTAACTCCCTTTTTGACAGTGAAATGACAGTTCTGTTTTGACAGAGCTCTACAATAAGCCCGTGTCACATGAGGTTTTCTTTTATAATACTGTATCTATATAATTTTAATTTTTTTCTATTATGGGATTGCGTGCTGCATAAAACAATAGGCTCATTTATGTTTATTCATTAATAATTTTGTAGATCTTTTTCATCAGTGCGGTAAGTTCCTTATTCTAGAAAGTTTCACTTACTCCCAATTATTTATAAAATTCAATGATAAAATCATCACTTCATTTTAGAACTGCTCTCTGAAGTATGGTGGTGTCTGGGAGAGATCAGTTCTCAGGGAATCTATTGTTTCGGTATTATGTTACCATTTCGTTAAATGAGAAAACTGTCCATGTACGTGTCTGAGGGTGAGTGAACGGGACTGTGTGTGCAAGTGTGTGAGTGTATGTGTGTGGGTGTGAGTGTTTGTGTGCGGATGTGAGTGTGCATGTAAGTGCATGAGAAGTGTGAGCATGCATGTGAGTGTGCTGTGTGTGAGTGCATGTATGTGTGAATATGCATGTTAGTGTGTTGGTGTGAGTGCTTGCGTGCGAATACATGCAGGCGTGCATGTGAGGTATGAGCATGTGTGGAAGTGCGTGTGTGAGTATGTGTGAGTTTATATGAATGTGCATGTGAGTGCGTGTGTATGCTTGTGTGAATGTGCATTGAGTGTGTGGGTGTGAGTGTGCACGAGCACTGTGTTGTGTGTGCATGCCTGACTGTGAGTACGTGAATGCGTGTGTGTGTGTGTGTGTGTACAAGTGAGTGTGTGAGTGTGTGTGTGAGTGTATAGAGTGGAGCTGTGTAATCCTAAGCCACCCTGGGATGTGGAGTCAGCGAGAGTTTTGAATTCTGTCTGCTTCCAGTCTTGAGAGGTTGGGCCGATTTTAATTTTTGTGAGACTCTGTGTTTGGATCTGTAAAATAAAACTCATACCTATTGTAAACCATCTTTGTGAAGATAAAATGGCCTAATGTGAGTAAAATCCCGATTCCAGTGCCTGACCCGTAATAATGCCTAAAAACTTGCCAGTTACTGTTATTCTGTGCACGTCTCTTTTTCCTTAGTGGTATTTTGATGTAGAAATCTTTAAAACATGGTCTTTATTCTCTTTTGATAGCAGAGAGCCCTATACAGAAGCAAAAATGCAGAATGCCAGCCTTTGGCCCATTGGTCTGCATGCGTCTGTTGGCCCTGTTTGCAACTGAGTGGGACGGTGCAGAAGTGGCCGCCGCTTCCCCTAGAATCACGCATAACGGGATGTGTGTGTCACGCTGGGGTGGGACGCAGGGATGCCCAAGGAGAGGTTGGCCAGAGGCCTGATGGGACAAGTGATTTATAGCCGTCTGAGGGGCTCAGGCTCCTCCCTGGTCGAGCTGCTCAGACAGGATTGCTGGGGACCCACCTAGCTAACGGAGGAGCTGTCGCACGGTCTGGGGGTACTCCTGCCCTGTCGTGTGCTGTAGCCGACAGGGAATATCAAGGGGAGCGTTGCCTGCTGGCAGAACGACTTCTAAGAAGACTTGCATTGCGTGTTTTATTTCTGATGACAGGAATTCTGAGTTTTCAGAATGGAATTTTATCCTCTACGGAGTGACTTCTTACTTTTCTTATCAGGTCCTGAGTTCGTACAGTGAACATGGTGGGGGGGGGAAGGGTAGAGAAAGGGTATGGTGACGTGCTCACTGATTTGGTGACATCCAGTTCTTAGTGGGGTCTTCAGTGTCTTATGGGACTCATTACTTCCATGGAAAGCCCATTTTTAATGTTTGGCCCAAGAAAGTCTGTAGGCTTATTTGTATAAAATAACTCCAGCATTTTGCTGTTGTCTTTTCATATATTCTAATAGTTATTTTTGAGCATTTACATTTGCACTGAAATTAAGACCTAATTCTTTTTTTATTATGTTCAATTAGCCAATATATAATACATCATTAATTTTTGATGTAGTGTTCCTGATTCATTAGTTGGGTATAACTCTTAACAGGACAGACAGGTACTGAGGGCGGCCATCCTTCCTCCACTGTCCCTGCTGGGGTCTTTCTTCCCAAATGGGAAACACTTGCAGACATTTTCCTTCGATGCGACTTCTGTTAATTAGAAAAGAAAGAAATTCTTAAGTCCTTTAAATATGTGTTTGTCAGTAAAATACTTTGACTGAGTTAATGCTTGATGCCACAAGAATTCCCTAAAAGTAGCACACGCACACCCCCATTTGGTGTGTTTGCTTATCCAATTTCTCCAAATGGGAAGAAGACATGCCACGGCCACCTTCTTCCTCTGTGACCCCACTGCCATAGATCTTAGTCATTAAGTGATTGTAGAAGGATGACGTCAGTTTTTGAACTGTTGGCCCTAAAATAAAATATTCCTGTCAGCGCCCATGTTTTTTTTTTCTTTTTTTGATAGATTTTATTTTTTTAGAGCAGTCTTAGGGTTACAGAAAAATTGAGCAGGAAGTACAGAGTATTCCCATAAATCCCCACCCAGTTTCCCGTACTTGTAACATCTTGCATTAGTGTGACATATTTGTAACAATTGATGAACCAATATTGATACATATTACTAAGTAAAGCCTATACAGTTGGCAGTAAGTTTCATTCTTGACGTGGTACATTCCATGGGTTTTGCAAATGCGTCTCCTTATACTATCATTCAAAATATGTTTGCTGTCCTAAAAATCCTTTGTGCTCCACCTACTCATCCCTCCCTCCCCCCAGTCCGTAGAAACTATGATCTTTTTACTGTCTTCATAGTTTTTGACTATGCTGCCTTTTCCAGAATGTCATAGAGTTGGAATCATGCAGTATGTAGCCTTTCAGACTGACTTCTTTCATGTAGTAATATGCATTTAAGGTTCCTCCATGTCATTTTGTGACTTGATATCGCATTTCTTTTTATCAGTGAATGATATTCCATTGTCTAGATGGACTATTTATCCATTCATCTACCAAAGGACATCTTGGTTGCTTCTAAGTTTTGGCAATTATGAATAAAGCTGCTATAAACATCTCTGAGGAGATTTTTGTGTGGACATAAGTTTTCAACTCACTTGGTAAACACTAAGGAATGCGATTGCTGGATCATATAATAAGATCTGTTTAGTTTTGTAAGAAACCACAAAACTGTGTTCCAAAGTGGTAGCACCATTCTGCACCCCCTGGCAATGAATGAGCATTCCTATTGCCCCACATCCGCAGCAGCATTTGGTGTTCTAGTGTTCCAAATTTTGTTCCATTCTGTTAAGTGAGTAGTGACTTATCTCATTACTGTTTTCTTTTGCATCTCACTAATGACGTATGATATTGAACATCTTTTCACATGCATATTTTCAGTCTTTGTTATCTTCTTTGATGAGGTGTCTGTTCAGTTCTTTAGCCAGTTTTTATTTGGGTTGTGTCTTTTTGTTGTTGGGTTTCAAATGTTCTTTGTCTATTTGAGATAAAGTTCTTTTTCAGATGTGTGTTTTGCAAATATTTTCTCCCAGTCTGTGGCTTATCTTCTCATTCTATAGACAGTATCTATCATAGAGCAGAAAACTTTAACTTTAATGTAGTCCAGTTTACCAATTCTTTGTTTCAGGGATTGTGTCTTTGTTGTAGTGTCTACAAAATCATCACCAAATCCGAGGTCATGTAGATTTTCTCTTATGTTATCTTCTAGAAGGTTTATAGTTTTGCATTTTACCTTCAGGTCAGATGATCCATTTTGAGTTAATCTTTGTGAGCCGTATAAGGTTGGTGTCCAGATTCATAATTTTACACGTGAATTTCCACTTGTTCCATCATCTTGTGTTGAAAAGACTTCCTCTCTCCGTTGAATTGCCTTTACTCCTTTGTTAAAGATCAGTCGACTGTATTTATACGGGTCTATTTCTGGGCTCTCTATTCTGCTCCATTGATCTCTCTGTCTGTTCTTTTGCCAATACCTTACTGTCTTGATTACTGCAGCTTTATAGTAAACCTTGAAGTTGTGTAGTATTAGTTCATTGACTTTGTTGCTCTTCAATATTGTGTGGGTACTTAGACTTTTAACTCTTATGCAACTCTAGTCTTCCTGGATTCTTAGTTCCACCTCTGTCTGTTTGGCTTAGCCTTAGTCCAACCCCTAATAAATAAGGAATACTGCGCTTCCTGCCCAAAGCCAATCCCTTCCCTGGTGTGCCTGAATACGTCTCTTCTGGTTCCAACGATATTCTTTTTCCATTAACATTGTTCTCCCCTACTCTGCAGGTACCTTTGCACATAGGTGGGTCTCCATTGTCTGGGGGCAATGTGTTTCAGTTGATTCTACTCCTCAGTCTGTGTCTGTGAACAAAGGCAAGACCCCTGGACTTAAGGAACCAACAGTGCAGCTAGGGATGGCAGTCAGTAAACAACCTACCATTATGCATCAGAAATAGTGAGTATCAAGAAGCAAAACTACTGTGGAAGGGCTTTGCCTTCCACAGTAGTTCAGAGGAGTCAGGGAAAGCATCTCTGATAAGCCAACATTTAAAAGAAGCTCAGACGCAAAGAGGAACTAAGCCAAGTGGAAATCTGGGACAAGTACTCCAGGCAGAAGGAGCAAAAAGTATCAGAGCTCAGAAGCGGGAATGTGCTGAGTGTGTTTGGGGATGAGCACGGAGGACAGTGGGGTTGGAGAGGAGGGAGCAAGGAGGAGTGGATGGGCAGCAGGCAACCAGCTTGTACAGACCCTTGTTGGCTCTGGAAGGAAGGAAAGAAGGAAGGAAGGAAGGAAGGAAGGAAGGAAGGAAGGAAGGAAGGAAGGCAGGCTGCTGGCTTGGATTCTGGGTATTGGAGCAAAGCCACTGCAGGATTCGAGCATAACAGATAATAGGTTCTCGGGGGAGATGATGCATTTTTAATCCACTTTGCAGGCAGAGCCAGTCAGATCTGTTGCTAGATTAGATATTGGTGGAAGGAAGAAATGTCAAGGTGGACTTGCAGATTCTGGCCTGAGCCACTGGAGGTTTAGAGTTTCCATCTCGTGAGATGGCGCTGATGAGGGAGGAGGAGGTGTCCTGGGATTGTCAAGAGATCAGTTTTGGACTGTGTTAAATCTGATACGAGTGTTACATCCACGTGGAAATGGAATAGGCAGCTGGGTCCTCGGCCCTGGAGTTCAGGGAGGGGTCTGGATTGAGACATAGACACGGGTGTGGTCGGCAGAGAGGCAGCATTTCGGGCCGGGGTCGGGGTGGGGGTGGGGTCCCTGAGGTGGAGAATCAGAGACGAGCAGTGGCCCCAGGACTGACCCTGTGGAACGTGGGGTCATGTGAGGAATCCAGCACTGAAGACTGGGAAAAGGTGCCAGTTTCTACAAAAAGCCAGGGAGGGTCCCCCCCGGAGGCAAACAAATAAACATTTTGAGGAGAGTGAGCCCCAGGGGAGGAGCCAGGTGAGGGCCACTGATGGGGTCTCAGACGTGGCTACAAGGAGGCTCACCCGCGCGAGGGCACTTTCACTGGGGTGGGGGCAGGGCTCACAAACGCTTGCTTCCTCTCCCACGCCCTTTGAGCAGAGGCACTGTCTCCTGTTCTTCGATGATACCTTTCTGTCTGACTCATGGATTCTTCTCAGAGGTTGAAACCCTGGGCTGCCTGGCGGATGCTGGCTGAGAGGTCACATTTGCCTTCTTGGATTAAGGCATGTGGGGCAAGTGGGACAGCATTCCAGGCCTGAGAATCCGCACGTGCCAGGGATGGGCACGTGGATGAAGGTGGCTCTTCTGTGGCCCTGACGTGCGGTGCGTGAGTGCAGGGGAGGAGCCCGCCTCTGGTACACAGGCCAGCTCCAGGCGCTGGGGCAGCGGTGTCAGGAAGAGGCACTTGGAAAGTCAGCGAGGTGTTTGTAGCACAGGATGGGAGCATTTGACCTCTGTCCCATGGGGCTGACTAGAGACCCTAGGGAAGTGAAGAGTAACACGTACACGGTGATCCCAAATACGACGTCCCTGGAAGCTCATGTTTCTCTGGAGTCCCAGAGATGCTGCTCCCTCTGTCCCTGCGAGCTGCCGAAGCCCAAGCAAAACAGTGCTTCTCCCAGTCTCTGAGGGTGGACAGGGAGCTCAGCTGTGCTGAGCTGTTACAGCCTGTGCTGTTACAGCCCCAGAACCTCGGCATCCTGGCAGGGGACAGAGCAAAGCTAGGGGCGGGGGACACGCCCCTAAGGAACCAGGAAACCCTGCACGTCCTTGCTCTGACCTTCTCCCAAACACCAGTGGGGAATCGGGACAAAGTAGAGGGTGTCATCGGAGGTGCCAGCCCTAGCAAGGGTGGACAGGAAGCAGGGAGGGTGGAAAACGGTGTCAGGACAATTGGCTGGTCACACATCCCGGCTGCGCGGGACGCATAGTAGGACAACCCCCATAGCCTGACTCTGGCTCCATCGCAGGACCCTGAGGTCGCGACCTGAGCTGAAACCGAGTCTGACGCTCAACCCACCGAGCTACCCAGGCGCCCCCCTTGCCATCAGTGTAATGCTGAAAGTGCTATGGATGCTTCATGGCTAATTATTATAATTTCATATTTTTTCAAACTTGCCTAGATTAAAGGAGAAGAAAAAAAACCTAAAAATGTGCTTCCTTCCCCAGACAAGTATTTAAAGTGAGTGCTGATGTTTTCATAGCAGTGTTCCATGTAGTAGTTAGAAAATCTTTTCAAATTTGTATTTTCTTTCCACCTCCTTTCTCCTGAATCTTCTTGAGCATCTAAGTAGGAAAAAATGTACCAATATGATGATGAAAATACATGTTGTGCTCCCAATGTTTGCCATTGTCTGAGTCCGTTTGGGCTGCGGTAACAGGGTATCATAACTTGGGGACTTAAACAGAACATCTTTATTTGTCACAATTCTGGAGGCCGGAAGTCTGAGACCAGGGGGCTAGCCGAGTCGTGTCTGGGGAGCCCTGCTTCTGGGTCCCGACACTGGTCTTCTATCTGAGTGACAGGGGCAGAGGCTCCCCCCCCCAACACCTCCTAATGCCACCACACCGGGGGGCAGGTTTCAGCATAAGAATTGGGGGGGGAGGCACAAACATTCCATCCAAAACAGTCATCCTTACCTTCTTCCCATTGAAGAAAGACAAATGTTAAGCCACAGAACAATTTTACTTGGTGTTAGAAGATCTTTCTGGGTATTTATAAAAACATGCTAAGAGCTACATTTTAATCCTGTGATGGCAGAAGTGGCAAGAGAGACTGGTTTGCAGAGTTCGCACATCTGCAGAGTTCTCTCCTCCCTCCTTGCTGGCAGCTCACACGGGTTCCACATTGACAGTGCCCCAGAGTGGCCTTTCTCTCCCTCCCCAACTCACTGCCCTCTCTCTCCTATTCTCCCCCCAACCCCTCCGTCTCTTTCCTTCTCTTTCCCTTCCTCTCTCTCCCCCATCCCCCTCTCCCTCCCCACCTCTGCCCCCTTCCTCTCCCCTGTCCCTTTCCCCCTCCCTCCCTTCCCTCCCTCTCCTCCCTCTTCACTCCCTCTCTCTCCCCCCTCCCTCCTCTCTCTGCTCCCCATCCTTCTCTCCCTCCCTCCCTGTCTGTCATACACAAAAACGCACAATTTGATTATTGGCTTAAATTACCAATATCAAGTTATCAGTCTTCTAGTGGTGGTGAGAATAAAGCATATACGCATACACAGGTACGTTCATATATGCAAACGAACTGTGGATCTGAAGAACAGGAGTCTGTGGCAAATAACAAAGATACAAGTTGTTCATTTTTTCAGAGTGGAAGTAAAGCAAACTCGTCACATAGTGCAGTTCTGGATTTGGGAGCCCCCAGTGTGGGAGAAAACACACTTGTTGGCCTATCTGGGTGAATGTGTTTCAGACAATAGGATGATTCCTATTGGCCAGTTTCTAATGTAATGACTTGGTTTGATTAAAGGAATGCATCTTGATTAAAATCATTATTGGTCAAGAATAAAAGAATAGGGTGTTCGAATGATAAACTTTTCCATTGTACATCAAGGCCCCGGGGCACAATGAACAAATGTATGAATGTGTACGTTTCTGAATTGGTTGCAAAGGCTAAATGTGAATTTAAATCATGCTTTGTGAATTGACCAAAGGTGCTTCCATATTAAAGTGTTTGGTGAGCTTGGTTGTCTGCGGTGAAGTACAAGACTGGTGAAGTTCTAGGACATTTGCACAAATAGGATTGCGTTTTTATATATTAGAGGCTTTTAGCTTCAGAAATTCTCTTGTTTCGATACGAGTTTTAAACGACAACACACATACTCAGACACGGCCCCATTCTGAACCCCAGACCCTACAGCTTCGCCATTCCTATGGGAAGTGAGTCTGCACTGGCTTTCTGACCCCTGAATTCTGCAGAAGATGCTCTGCCCTCCCCCTCTCACCCCTTCCCTACTGGACAGGAATAGTAGCTGTGTGACCACTGCTAAGCAGGGTCCTGTTTGTTTATTTATTTGTTTGTTTGTTTGTTTATAAAGGAATATAAAACTATTGACCACTGTTTACCA
>NW_024423675.1:67191427-67226847 GCF_017311325.1 Ursus maritimus | reverse complement strand
TCTTCTTGAGCATCTAAGTAGGAAAAAATGTACCAATATGATGATGAAAATACATGTTGTGCTCCCAATGTTTGCCATTGTCTGAGTCCGTTTGGGCTGCGGTAACAGGGTATCATAACTTGGGGACTTAAACAGAACATCTTTATTTGTCACAATTCTGGAGGCCGGAAGTCTGAGACCAGGGGGCTAGCCGAGTCGTGTCTGGGGAGCCCTGCTTCTGGGTCCCGACACTGGTCTTCTATCTGAGTGACAGGGGCAGAGGCTCCCCCCCCCAACACCTCCTAATGCCACCACACCGGGGGGCAGGTTTCAGCATAAGAATTGGGGGGGGAGGCACAAACATTCCATCCAAAACAGTCATCCTTACCTTCTTCCCATTGAAGAAAGACAAATGTTAAGCCACAGAACAATTTTACTTGGTGTTAGAAGATCTTTCTGGGTATTTATAAAAACATGCTAAGAGCTACATTTTAATCCTGTGATGGCAGAAGTGGCAAGAGAGACTGGTTTGCAGAGTTCGCACATCTGCAGAGTTCTCTCCTCCCTCCTTGCTGGCAGCTCACACGGGTTCCACATTGACAGTGCCCCAGAGTGGCCTTTCTCTCCCTCCCCAACTCACTGCCCTCTCTCTCCTATTCTCCCCCCAACCCCTCCGTCTCTTTCCTTCTCTTTCCCTTCCTCTCTCTCCCCCATCCCCCTCTCCCTCCCCACCTCTGCCCCCTTCCTCTCCCCTGTCCCTTTCCCCCTCCCTCCCTTCACTCCCTCTCCTCCCTCTTCACTCCCTCTCTCTCCCCCCTCCCTCCTCTCTCTGCTCCCCATCCTTCTCTCCCTCCCTCCCTGTCTGTCATACACAAAAACGCACAATTTGATTATTGGCTTAAATTACCAATATCAAGTTATCAGTCTTCTAGTGGTGGTGAGAATAAAGCATATACGCATACACAGGTACGTTCATATATGCAAACGAACTGTGGATCTGAAGAACAGGAGTCTGTGGCAAATAACAAAGATACAAGTTGTTCATTTTTTCAGAGTGGAAGTAAAGCAAACTCGTCACATAGTGCAGTTCTGGATTTGGGAGCCCCCAGTGTGGGAGAAAACACACTTGTTGGCCTATCTGGGTGAATGTGTTTCAGACAATAGGATGATTCCTATTGGCCAGTTTCTAATGTAATGACTTGGTTTGATTAAAGGAATGCATCTTGATTAAAATCATTATTGGTCAAGAATAAAAGAATAGGGTGTTCGAATGATAAACTTTTCCATTGTACATCAAGGCCCCGGGGCACAATGAACAAATGTATGAATGTGTACGTTTCTGAATTGGTTGCAAAGGCTAAATGTGAATTTAAATCATGCTTTGTGAATTGACCAAAGGTGCTTCCATATTAAAGTGTTTGGTGAGCTTGGTTGTCTGCGGTGAAGTACAAGACTGGTGAAGTTCTAGGACATTTGCACAAATAGGATTGCGTTTTTATATATTAGAGGCTTTTAGCTTCAGAAATTCTCTTGTTTCGATACGAGTTTTAAACGACAACACACATACTCAGACACGGCCCCATTCTGAACCCCAGACCCTACAGCTTCGCCATTCCTATGGGAAGTGAGTCTGCACTGGCTTTCTGACCCCTGAATTCTGCAGAAGATGCTCTGCCCTCCCCCTCTCACCCCTTCCCTACTGGACAGGAATAGTAGCTGTGTGACCACTGCTAAGCAGGGTCCTGTTTGTTTATTTATTTGTTTGTTTGTTTGTTTATAAAGGAATATAAAACTATTGACCACTGTTTACCAGTATTTACAATAAAGTAAACAGTATACGCTTGGGTAACATTTTGACTACAAAGTTATTGTTTTTCCTGGTTTCTGCTGGACCAGTAATTCGAATACTGAGAAGATTGAGCCTACATGTCAGGAATGAGTTGGGGGAAAGAAAAAACATGCAGGTTAAGAATTTAGATTACAGAAGTCCATCCACCCATTTATTCCTGCAGGTGGTAAATTGCCAACATTTCTAACCATCTGGAGTGAAGTCTCAGACATTCCGTGAATCGTGATCTTTTAGTCAACAGTAGAGATTTCAACTTCTTGGAAAGGAATGGTTCACTAGAAGGAGCCTTTAAATGTCCATTTAACTAAGTTTGGCTTAACTAATTAAAACACACCAGGACTTGTTTAGTTTTGTCATTTGGGTGGGGAGGTTGGTGGTGGTGATAAAATTTTTCTTTCGGGAATCTTGCAAATAAACTTGCCTTTATATGACTGTAGATATGGATATAGATTCTGATATGGCTACTTTTAAATTGTCCAATTTAAATTGTTTACATTATATTTAAATTGCCCAATTGATTACAAAATTTGAAAGGTTAAGTCTTCAGGAAAAACTTCAGTTTAAGTAATTTATTTCTTAACTTGCTAAAAATGATAGCATCCCGGAAACATGGGCTTATCCATGGTTATAAAATGCTGTTTTGGTTTTGGTGAATGTTTAAAAAAAAAAAAAACATTTATGTATGTATTTTAAGTATACACACAAAAAACCCCTAAATAAACCTGTCTCTGCAACCTTTTCCTGCCTTGTCTCCATGAGCGTGTCACTGGAACTAGGCTTCCATTTGTCCCCTTTGTGTCCCCTGAATACGAGTGACTCTATGTGAGTCTCAGACCTAGAATGATCATTGTGTGTAAATGACAGTTTAAATTAGAGATTAAAAATTTTAAATATAGTGTTTAAATAACCATCTTTATGTTAATTCCCCAAACTGAGTTGTTTCCTCTAGAATCAGTCAGCAATATTCCTGAATTATTTCTTCAAATATGAGGGAAGAGTTTAAGCCCCACAAGGATATGAATTTGAGAACTGTTGGATAAAATATACTCTGAAAGCTTAGGAAAGAGGCACATTCCAAAAAGGAATATGTAACATTCGATCAGCCAAGCAAAATATGATTGTTAAGTTATACGTTAAATTGGGTATTCTAATTTTTCTGCTTTTCAAAATAAAACAAATAGCTCTTTTTCTGATTGCATGATATGCATATAATCACAGTCATTCCAAAAATGTCAGAAAAGGACTTAGAACAAAATTAATCTAGCCAATCCAACATTTTACTATATTTCCTTCCACATGTTATGTATGTGGACACATGGTATCATAGTATATATGTTTTATGTTCCTACCCAAAGTGGAGTAATCCATACAGCCATACCTGCATTTTCTGTTAATACGGCAAGGGTATTTTTGCATCTTAGTGAAGGTAGGTCACATAACTGATGCACACACAACTAAATGGTCATCTTGGGTGGATGTAAGTTGATCACTTCCTGAGGAGCGCAGAGGTGGTCTCTCATTTGCTTTGCTGTGCACCTTAAGTGGACAAATTCAAAATTTGCAACTGCTTGGTCAGGAGTGCTGAATGACTTGTAGCATATTTGTTCCCTGGGTGTAGAGCAGGACCCTGACTGAGGTGGTGGGGAGGGCTTAGCGCGTCTTCTGAGGCACACACACGTCTCGGAGCCGCGCGTCTGCAAGTCACCTGGTGCGCCGTGTACGTGCAACAGCTTTTATTGACTGGGTTTAAATGACTGAAGAGTGACAGTAACAGTGGCTGGAGAC
This sequence comes from Ursus maritimus, assembly GCF_017311325.1. Classification (NCBI taxonomy): domain Eukaryota; kingdom Metazoa; phylum Chordata; class Mammalia; order Carnivora; family Ursidae; genus Ursus; species Ursus maritimus. Next base: position 67,223,234 of record NW_024423675.1, on the reverse strand, counting down.
AGGGAACTTGAAATGAGCTTTGCTGGGGACTTACTCTTATGATGGAGCCATCTGAGGAGTGCTGTGTAATTCTGCACAACCCCGCATACCAGTGCGGAGAGCTACTTTTCTACTTCATCCTGGAGGTTTTCCAACTGTCAGTGTCATGGAGAAACGGTAAACAGGATGCCCCTCCCTTTATCTTCGATGATTTCATTTCTTCTTGTTTTTGGTAATTTCGGAGCATTTCCTCTGTACCCTGCTAGCCTGGGGCACAGAGATAGGTTGAGGGCAACTCACTTGGGCAGGTCAGGCTCACATTTTGTCTGGAATGCCATCATCAGTCATCCCTAGTCTTCAGTTCTTAATGCTAGCATACATTATCGTTTCATTTTCTTTCTTTTTGAAATTTAATATTTATTAATACTCAAAACCATTTGGGTTTTTTATTTATTTTTTTTAATAATCATATTTTTTTATTATATTATGTTAGTCACCATACAGTACATCCCTGGTTTCCGATGTAAGGCTCGATGATTCATTAGTTGCGTATAACACCCAGTGCACCATGCAATACGTGCCCTCCTTACTACCCATCACCAGCCTGTCCCATTCCCCCACCCCCCACCCCTGTTTGGGTCTTTTAGTTTTAGAAACTCTCTTGTTTTCATATGAGTTTTAATGGCTCTTTATCAGTACGTTACTGGTCATAGCATTTTGCCGATACTTCTGTTGGGGGCATTTATTAAATCTTACTTCTTTAGGATACAGCTTATGTTTTATTCATGTTTGTATTTTTATGACATCAATTCTAAGGCCTTATTCATTCAATTAAATATATCCATTCAGAGTAATTTGCAGAAGAAGGAATAATGTATTTAATTACTCAGACACATTTTCTAAGATGAAGCAAGAAAATGTGAGTATATACTAATTCAAGCTTTGGAATAGTTACTAATATTCTCATCATTATTATTATTATATGTGAAGATGTGAAATGAGGAACCTAGTTTAAAATAGAGAAATATTAGCAGATATCAAAAGTATTCAAAAAGAAAGACATCTATAGATGTCCAGTTTTATAATTAAGCTTTTATGACTCACTAGGCACTTCCATTTGGAGTTGTCTGGGTCTTCTAAGGTCAGATGTAGAAGCGTTCCTCTGTCTCTTTTTTCGGATGAAGAGAAACCCGATATTGGCCCATAGGCTGTCACTAAAGTCTGGGAACAAAAACCGAAAGCGCTACGGGTGAGGTTCATAGCCCTCATTTTTTTTAATAAAAGCTGCTGGAAAATAATCACATGGAAAATAAGTCTTCTTTATATGAGGGGGAAATGCTTCTTTATTCTTTACATACAAATTTAAATTACTTGGACACTCACTTGATTGAGTGTTTATCTTCAGAATGAATTAGTCGTGTTTTGGAAAATGACACTGCTGTGCACAGACACTGGGCTTGGGTTTCACGATTATTCTTTTCCCCCAGAGTCTAGGGTTTGGAAGTGCAGTTGCCGCTCATGGTGAAGATCTCTGCCCGCCTGGGGCCATCCTCCTGGGAACCCCTGGGCACCACCACAGAGTTCACCACACAACTCAGACTTAATGACACGTGGAATTATCTCGGCAACTAGATGTGCACTATCTTAGGGTCCGGGATTATGTCTTAAATTACTTCCTTCCATGTAGCAAATTCTCAGTACATTGGTTACTTGGCTAAACCATTATTCTGGAATATCTTTCCAGTCTGTATCGTAGGAGGTTGCAATTCATTGTGAATGTTGAGGAATGCCCTTCGTATGAGGAATATGGCGACCACTAGTTAAAGTTACTGAAGCAGGTTTGAGAACAGGTGCTTATCCTGAGCTCTATGTGTGACTTCACATGGTTTGCACATCATGATCGCCGTGCCAGAATATCAGCTCTGGAGGTGTATAGGTGTGTTAGCATATGTATTTTGGAAATCCCTCAGGTGATGCTAATTGCAGCTGTATTTGGGAAGCACTGACCAGAAGTCTCGCTTCATCCTTAATTCTCTTTTTCTTCCTCTAATAAGTAGGTCTGTTCTTGAAAGATGTTGGAAGTATTTTCATTTAAAATGAATCTTCTTTTACAATGTGCAGAAATTTGACAAAGGATTATTTTCTTATAGGCAATGGATTTAGAGGCTGTTTAATTTTGGTAATGCCAAGCAGATGAGAATTTGGTTTAATAAATAATGGCATAACAATGACAATAATGCTTTTTTTAATTACTAAGACTTTTTAAATTAAGTCTAGTTGTCTTTGTGATGGTATTTATGATACTAATCAAGAAGTCTCTTGAGTTAGAATATACACTTTGTTTTATCAACTAGATGTAAACATTGAACCAGTGAGCAAGCTAATTTTAAAGTCTCTGCTTTATCAGAATTTCTACCTCTGAATTAGAAAAGAAGTGGATGGCAAAGAGAAAGAGGAAGGGAGGAAGAGGGAGAGTGATTATTACTGTTTACTGAGGAGCAAATATATGGTCAACAGTGTGGTAGTCATTAAATGTAAATGACCTCCCTCCATTCTCACGGCAACTCTAGGAAGCAAGTATCATACAGATTAGGAGACTGGGGTCTCACAGTTGCATAAATTGTCCAATGCCATGTAACTTATGAAAGTTAAGGCAGAGATGAAGGAATTAGTCTCTTTAAAATTTACGAGAGGGCTGAATTCTCCCACCAAGTTTTAAATTTTGATGTTTGGATGATAATCTATCTTCCCTCTTTTGGCATTAGGACTCGTTGTATTGGAAGAGGGCCTTTGAGACTTTTGGGGGTAAAAGGTCACATTTACTTAAGGTCTTCCCCACAGTTACCAGTCCACCAGGAACTCTCCCTGGTACTGAAAAGTCTCAGCCCAGCTCTGCTTTATCTTGTTTGATCTGTTGTTAATGGGACCTGACTGAGGAAGGCAATCTTATCCTAGCAGTCCCCTTTACTTGCCTTCATCCTATCTCCTCTCTACACAGTTTCCCACCTCAAACTTAATCTACCTTGTCCCAATACCTCTGGCTTTCCCTGTATCCGCTGTTATCCCTGCCCTCTAGCCAGCTAACGTTGCCTATATGGGAGAGAGCAAAATTATTGGAGACATTTGAGCAGATTGCTGTTTGAATGGTGATTTTCAAATGCACATTTAAGAAAGCGATTTGGCATTATTTGCTATTGTATACATTAAAAATAAGAACAATATTGAGTGGTTTTGTCTATTATTTTGTATTCTATCGTATTCAAAGTTTGAAGTTTGAATTATTTAAATGTCTTCAATTGTCCTAACTTCCTTTCCTTTGTGGAAAGGGCTAAAATTAGAAAGAAAAAGAAAGGATTTACCTGTCAAAAGAAAGACTAATAAGTGATCAAGCACGAAGTTAATGTAGAAAAGTAGAAAGGAGAAGGTAAATTCCAAGAAGGTGGACATTCAAGGTAGGTTCTTGATAAATAGCCAAGAGGGCCAATAGACAGAGTTTTATTGAACACTGGAATGGAGCGTCATGAGTCAAATGAAGACACACCTGCCCACTTGCATGGCCTCTTCTCACTTTCTCCTGACACCAGCCCACCCGTCTCATATCATCCAACCCGGGCTGCTCCTGGCGTTTACGTTAACTAGCAGTCTGAAATTGCAAGTCATTTAACCTCCTTTACTCCAGTTACCTCTGTTCTAACATGAATGGGGTTGAGCTAGATGGGTTTTTCCATCCCGCCTGGCTCTCCACCTTTGTGTCCTCAGGTAGATACTTGGTCTATCTACAGCCAGCCAAGGCTTTGTACAGCATACATTCTTTTTAGTTCTGAATGTGAGATTTCTCTAAACCAAAAATCCTACCACACTTTATTTCCTTCTGTGCTTCTGGGAAGGAAACATTCCTTCTTGAAAAGAATCTTCTCTTCTGTGATCCATGCCCATCGGTACTCTAGAAACTATGCTTGAAACAGAATCACCAAACTACTAAAAATCCTCATCCTGAGGAAGTGGCCTCCTTTTGAATGCATACGTTTCTGTTTTTTACTTTGTTCATTCATTCTGTAGAAATGGTGTGGATGAGTAAAAGCGAGGCATGCTATGTGCTGTGGTGGAGGATAAAAACCTAAAAGACCTGGTCCCAACCTTTAAAGAGGATGCATCCGAGGCTAATGAGACATATATTAAGAAATCATGACTAAAATTATGGCTGTGCCAGTAATTTCCATTATATTCTGTAACAGCTCCCTGGGTACGTGCAGCTGGACCAATGGGATAAGACCCTTTCTTTGATGACTTTAATCTCTTCAGTAATGGATTTCAGTCAGAGCATCAACTCAACAAACACATGCTAACTGAATAAAATATTTCAAACATGATTTCAGATCACCAGGCAGCTGTAAAATGGTCACTGCCTTGGAGGACTACATACTTTTGTAGAGTATGTAAGTCATATACTGATTAATTTATAAGGCAAGAAATTATGTGTGGAACATCGGAGAATGCTACAAAGTTAGTGTTACAGAGCTGCAGTGGTATGAAAACAGCATAAAAGTCTATACTTGTATGGATCATTTTCTTCTTCTCTTTGTATTCAAGAGCATTTCAAAAATTGTGCGTAATCCCTACAAAGAAATTGAACTTGACTTTTGGAATGTGAGCGTGTGATTTCCTGTTCCACATGAAGTGTGTCAGTTAAGTCACGATGCATCTGCAAGAGCTGGTCTGTTGAACCAGTAAGTGCGTCACTGGGCACACAGCAAGATGTAGTTCTTGATGTTCTTCTGAATAGGCGTGTTAGTTTCGAAATTCATTTATGATGGATACTGCGTTATATGTGGACCCAGGGGAAATATGATGAATTGGGTTAGCAGAGGTCCAAGTTCCACAGGAAATGTCAAGGGAGGGTTGGATAATTGAGTCCAGTGTTCATCTCTGAAGGTCAAGTGAAAAATAGGGAAACCATATTGATCTCCAACTTGGAGTGCAAAACTTCTACACATCGGATCTGCCCTTGGGCTCAACCTTTTTTAGGCAGCTTGTAATACACTTAATCAGATTTCCCATACCTTGGCCCTGCTTTGGACCCTCTGACTGGGTTATAGAGTGATTTTCAGTTAGGAGGGCCAAATAAATTTCTATAAATTGAAGTAAGGTGGGATGTGTATGGCAATGCCTGTGAGGCAGTCTTAAATTAGTAATATGATTTTGCCGAAGCAATAAATCAAATTCATGAGGACGATGACAGTAAAATCCCAGAGGACAATTAACTTGTCAGCAATTCACATGACTTAGTCCTTTTACTGAGCTATATGCTAACTTTGTGATTAGATTTTGAATTATTAAGAAACTTTGATTTACAGAATTCAAAGTGAACATACTTTAATTAGAACTTTCAGATTTAAAAAAAAGAAATTTTGGATTAAATTTAGGTTAGGCAACAAATCAACTACCTTCACTCCATAATCTGGAGTCATTCTACCCTGTCTGAACTTTTTTGCCCTTAATATTTGGGGCATTCTATTATTTTTTTATGGCTGATGTAACAAATAACCAAAAATTCAGTGGTCTAAGACAACATACATATATTATCTTACAGTTTTGTAGATTAAAAGTCCAACACATTTTACATAATTTTACTGGGTTAAAATTAGGGCGTTAGTGGGTTGTGTTCCTTCTAGAGCCTCTGGAGGAAAATTGGTTTCCTTGACTTTTTGAGTTTCTAAAGACCACTAGTGTTCCTTGTCTTGTGGCTCCTTCATCTTCAAAGCCAGAGATGTCCTGTCGGGTCTTCCCTCCATAAAATCACCCTGACCTCCTCTTCTGGAGTCAAATCTCCCTCTGCTTCCTTTTCTGACATCACCTTTCACTTTTGAGGAGTCTTGTGATTACATTGGACCCACCTGGATAATCCATGATAATCTCCCCATATCAAGGTCCTTAACTTAATCACATCTTCACATTTCCTGTAGCAAGGAAAGAAACATTCATAGGTTCCAGAGATTAGAACATGGCCATCTTGGCAGAGAGGTATTATTCTGCCAACCACAGGCTCTCACCATAATGGGATGGTTAGTGTGTGTATACTTTATTTCTTCTACCACATCAATCCCTGAATGGATATCATTTCTTGCCTTTATATCTCTTTGCCCTTTGGTTCATTTATCAACACCCAGAATTCAGGCTGAATATACCAAATAAGGAGTAGCAAACTTAAACTAGAGTTGAACCAGCCAGTGGTCAGATGCCAAATGGATACAGAAAATTAAACAATCAGGGCCCCTGGGTGGCTCAGTTGGTTAAGCATAGCTGACTCTTGATTTCAGCCCAGGTCATGATCTCAGGGTTGTGAGACCATACCCCACGTCAGGCTCTGCACTGGGTGTGGAGCCTTCTTAAGATTCTCTCTCTCTCCCTCTGCCCCTCCCCTCCATTCTCTCTGAAAGAAAAAGAAAGAAAGAAAGAAAGAAAGAAAGAGAGAGAGAGAGAGAGAGAGAAAGAAAGAAAGAAAGAAAGAAAGAAAGAAAGAAAGTAAGTTAAACAATCATGAGACGAATGCTGAGTATAGACACAGTCACAGTGAGAAATTATATCAAGTACAAGAGAAGAGAGTCCAAGACTTCAGGCAAATCCAACCATCAGGAAGACAAAGCCCAGCGCTGTACTTTGCACACAATATGAGCTCAATAGTTATTCATTGTGAGGATTTGGTAACTAGAAAGAGCACAAAAATGGTCCAAATAAATTCTCATAGATAATGCTTTTTTTTAGCATGGCGTTGTTAAACACCCAACTTGCCAAGTAGCTCTCAAGTTTACTTTCAGTAGTTCTGGGAATCCAAAGTCCGATGGGGCATTTGCCAGTCATCCATATGACTCTACTTCTTTACTTTACCATTTTCCTTTACTGCTTTTACATGTATTCTTGTTTTGATAACACAGGCTTTGATGTATCACCCGGAAAGCACAGCATTACAAACTAATCACATTAGAGATTGATAACTGTTCTCGTATGATATACTCATTTTGGTTTGTTGTGGAGATAATTGTTATAAACTCATTTTTGCCATTTTACCAGATTCAGCATCTCTATTAATTATTTTACATATTGGGATTCATTAAGCATGAAAATTTTCAATTACATTTTGAAAAAAAGTGACTGGCCTTTTTGAATATTAAAGACTACTGTATTTTATTGCATTTTCATGCCAAATGTTTAGGCAAAAAAAATTACTAGACGTGGTTATTTTTACTATTTGTTAAATTTTAGTTTTCTTAGGAGAACTCAAGGCACTTCACTTGAATGCAGACTTGCGCTGCTTAGACGTGCAGATGTGAATAACCTGAGAAGGGAGTAATGGAATGTGGGGAGAGGATGGAAAAGACAATAGAACATTCAGACTTGAGTCAAGAATGGGCATCCGTCCCAAGGAAGGAAATGTATTCCAGCCAGTGTGGAACCTCTTGTACAGGGTAAATTAAAAATTCCCTATGGTCTTCCAGATCCTCTGTTACTACTATGTAGCAGATGTCTCTCTGGATCATCTGACATCTTTGAATAGCAATATCTGTGTCATTCCTGCTTTGGCGTTGGTTGGCTGTCTTTTCGCGTGCAAGTTGAGATTTTCCTGGGTTTTGTGTGCCGAGTAATTTTGGATTGTATCCTGCACATTGCTTCTCAGGTGGGCCAAGCAGTGAAGGGATGAAGAGAGAAAAGGCAGGGGAAGTTTGCCCCCTCTCATGGGATCACGACTATACTGATTGCAGGGGAAATCTCAGCCTTCAGAGTTTTGACTCCTGGGGGCTCTCAATGCCTTGTAACTCTGCTGCCACCACCACCAACACCATTAGATCGCCGGGGGTCTGGGGCGTGGGGAACAGAGAGGAGAAAAAAACAATGTCATCGCCACAGTCTCCCTGTGTGTTAGGCTTTCCCAACCCGTAGCAAGAGCGAGGGAATCCTGGTGCTCCCTCTGTGAAACTCTTCACGTACCAGGCATCAGATACCTTCGTCTAGGTATCTAGTGTGTTGTATTCAAATAGGGAGTACAGGTGGGGGGAAGGGTAAGCTCACCGCCTCTTCAGAGGTACTTCAAATCCTGGTCTTTTCTCCCAATCCACCTGCTATGGTATAATTTTCAGAGACCTCAAATAGTTTATCCATTGTCTGTCCACGTTTTATAACTGCATTTAGCAAAAGAGAAAAGGGGAGTTGTGTTTGTTCCTCCTTACCTGGAAGTGGAAACTCTCAGGACTTAAAAGCAGTGCCCTTTCTACTACTCTTATATTGATTGTAGGTTTCATCTTTGTCAACTTAGACTTTGAATTGATCTTTACCCGAGACCATGTACAATGACTTATGGATAGCAGTCACTTTATCTGTTTCTCTGTCTCGGCCATCACCAGACTGTCCATAATTCCCCGTCCATGTTCCCAGGCGCCCCACTCATCTCTGAGCCCCTCGTGGACAAGACGTGCATCTTATTCGGTGGTGTGTCACCATCACTTAAAATATATCTATTTGTCGATGGAACGCAAGGGCAGTTTGGTAGACATGACACCATAGGAAGCAGGTGAATCAAGAATGTGCCATGTTCTGAGTGCTGGGCTTGGTGCTGGCCCAGGTGCTTATAAAGTCCTCCAAGGCAGTATAATTGGATTATCAAGATGAAGGTCCTAAGAGTTGTGAAAAATCAGTGATTCACTGCTGGAGTGTTGACTCATCAGTGAGTGAGTGAAATGATGCTGAGGGTCAGGAAGATGTCAGTAAGAAGGGCAGAGTGGAAAACTCCAAGGAAGGCCCTGACCTCATCCTGGAGGTGGCTGGAGAATCGGCAGGGCACTGGGGGGGCGTGTCCCACTGTGCTGGCGACGGTGGGAGAGGGGTAGTGAGAATCAGTGATGTCAGCTCTCGAAGAGGAGGTTATAGGAGTGAAGGCAGCAGAAAACAGCTTCATTAAGCTTTGTGTCCTCGAGGAGACCAGCAGGGCACGGCACACAGCAGGTGCTCTGTGAATGTGCCCTGTGGAGTGGAGAGGCAGCAGTGAATTGCAGGGTAGCAAATGCTCCTTTCTTAGTAAAGGAGCTTGCTGCGGCCACATGGGAAGGTGGGGAGGCAGGAGGCAGGGGGTGAAAGGGACACCTGTGGGCTCTGTGCCCAGACTGCACCCTGATGGTTGAACATGAGCTCAGGTCGGCTAGGGGCCCAGAGTTTTGTCTGCCAGCTTACCCGATGTCAGCATCTGTACAGTAAGCTCCAGAAAATGCAAACAAAAAAATAAAATGAATTAACTTCATAGCCACCATCCCCAGCAGTCAAGCAATATTTAGAGAGCAAATCCTGTGTCTCTTTTACTCACTGTTACAGTATAGTTGTTGGGGAAGAAATTAATTGAGTCAGTGTACTACTGCAATCAAAAACAAATACCACACTTAGCACTTGACTTGAAGGAGATCTAGTAAGAAACCTCTAAAATGATGTGACTTTGGGAATAAGAGGAGTTCCCCTTTACCCTGAAAAAAAATGACCTTTATTTACACACACACACACACACACACACACACTCATCACTACAGAATTTCTTTCTGTTGTTGTGAGCCAAACATGACAGTCTTTTCCTGTTACAGTGAAAAGGATCCTTGCATATCACTTGAAAAAGGAGAAGCCATTTAAGAGATGGTTTGGGAACTTTGTTATGGATGGGGAAAAAGTAAAAACCCAATCCTTACCTCACACCCTCACACCATGAGTTTCTGATGGTTTAAGGGTTACATGTAAAAGGCAAGATTTTAAAACTTCAAAAAGATATGAAAGTATCTTTCTGACTCTGGGAAGGGAAGGCTATTTTCCACAAAAACTAAAAGCATTACCCACGAAAGAAAGTGTAGATAAGGCTTGGCTACGTTAGAACTGGGAACATGTACTCCCAGAAGATGGCCTGGAAGAGAAGGTGCAAGGCACACATTGGGACAAGACACTTGCAACACCAGCGATCCACAGAAGATTAGTATCGAGAGTATACAAAGGACTCTTAAAATCAATTTTAAGAATTGACAATCCCATTGAGGGGTGAAAGATATAATCAAGAAATTCATAGAAGAAACCCAAATGATCAATAAATACAGAAAAAGAGGCTCAGCCTCATCAGTAATCAAACAAATGTGAATGAGATGTGCTTTATATCTGCTAGTTAGACAAAGATTTTCTAGTGTTGGCAAGGGTATGGATCAGTGGAAATTCTGATACATTTCTGGTGGGAACGTCACTTGGCCGCGAGCTCTGGAGAACAGCTCGACACTCGTCCTGAAGTGGCTCATCCACATGGAGGGGTGCACCTGCCTGCTGGGTGTGTTCATTCGGGAAACCCCAGCACCTGCACTGGAGCAGATTTGGAGACAGCCCGGCAGTTGATCAGCAGAAGCACGGCTGAGTGAAAACTGTTCACAGAACGTTACACGGAGCGGAAAGGGCCGCATCTTCTACGTGCTGTAACGTGGAGGAATCCTAGAAACACGATTCTGAGTGAAAACAAGCATATTGCAAAAGATCGCTTTCCGTATGGTGACATTTTTCTTTAGACCCCGAACCAAGCGAAGCTAAACAACGCAGCGTTCAAGAGATGCATGCATATGTGGTAACACTTTCCTTTCACTGACTTTTTTAAGGAGGTAATAATACGAATTTAGGAGCCTGCTCTGGCAGGAAGGAGGCAGGGAGGCCGGAGGAGCAGGGACGCTGCATCGACCCTGCAAACATTCCCGTCCTCTCCTATGCTTGAGGATTGGTTCTCGGCCGCTGGGTTAGCATCCTGCTTTGTAACCGAGCTCTGTGCTTCACACCTATATTCTCTTGTGTGTATTAAATGCCCCGGGGGGAGGTGGTAACCCACTCCGTCTTATCTCATTGGCTTCAGAGTAGTTTCACACATCTGACACTTTCTCCTTGGAGGGAGCAGGAGAGCCCGTGCCTCTGTCCAGTGGAAAGTCCCCCTGGCTTCACCGGCTTGCTTAGGGTAGCTCAGAATCCCCGTCCATCCTTCCTAGAAACAGACGGCCGCCAATTGCAAAGATGAGATCCTGGCTGTATTCTCCCCTGGGGAAAACCAGGAAAACCGCAGCTATAGGAGCCTTCTGCCTCAGGAGAAAACCCAGTGCACGGCATCCCCTGAAACCCACGACCTTTCTCTGTGCTCCCTCGAAGCCACCTCAAATAAATGCACACTCCAGAAAAATGAAAGGTTAGAGTGAAAGCATTTATAAAACATTCATTTGCCTGCTGTGTTTTACTGCAGTAGGATGCTTTCATGGAAATGTGCAAAAATGACCCACAATTTTATCAACTTCTGAACTTCCGTTTTTTTTTTTTTTAAGTTTTACTCATTTAAATAATGTCTACACCCAACATAGGGCTTGAACTCACGACCCCAAGGTCAAGAGTCACATGCTTTTCCGACTGAACCAACCAGGCGCCCCTCAACTTCTGAACTTCTTGGGTCTATTTGGACATTACTATAATTTACTAGCAGACAGACATTTTACAGGAGTTCTCAGGTTTTCTTATTTTTTAAAAAATATTTTATTTATTTATTAGACAGAGAGAACATAAGCAGGGGGAGCTGCAGAGAGAGAGGGAGAAACAGGCTCCCCACTGAGTGGGGAGCCTGATGCAGGACTCGATCCCAGGACCTTGGGATCATGACCTGAGCAGAAGGCAGGCACTTCACCAACGGAGCCACCCAGTTGCCCACTAGGTGCCCCATTAAGTTTTCTTATTTTTGTAGCCTTTTTATACTTTAGAAAAATTTAAATGTGTATTATACATATACATAGTTAGTAAGAAAAAGCTATTTGGTTAATAGAATTAACAAGGATCAATCTAAAAATAAGTTTATTTTAATTAGTGTAAATTTCCCAGCTAAAAATCTTTGACAAGAAACAGTTTTGGTATTTTTTTTTCTCATCACATAGGATGTCTTGAAAATAATTAAGAAAAGCAGCTCAATACTTTCAGCAAATTTCTCCTATTTCTTCTCAAATATACCTGGTAAAATTGTTTGAAGACTTTGGCAGTGTGGAAGCTGATTAAATTTGTTACTAAATGAGTTTTTCAAGAATGTGAAACAATCCTGGGGTGCCTGGGTGGCTCAGTTGGCTGGGGGTCTGACTCTTGGTCTCAGCTTAGGTCTTGATCTCAGGTCGTGGGTTCAGGACCTGGGTTGGGCTCTTTGTTGAGCGTGGAGCCTACTTAAAAAAAAAAAAAAAAAAAAAAACAAGAAAGGAGAGGAGAGGGGAGGAGGAAGGAAGAAAGGAGAGGGGAGGGGCGGGGAGGGGGAAGAAAGAAAAGGAAAGGAAAGAATATGAAACAGCACCTTTCTGGAAGTTAAACAGTCATTGGTCATTTTTTTCTTGCTGAAAATCAAGTATAAATCTTAAATTCTAATACTAGTTTAAAGGTAAGTGTTAATTACTGTTGTATTTTTGCAAACTATGAGATTTACAAGTATACTTTAATAATAGGCATGAAAAGATAAATCACAAAAGTTTAAAATCGTTTCAACAGAATGATTTGCTTTCAGTGATTTATTCTTTCTGCTGATCAGCAGTGGAGTCCTAAAATGTGGGCAATCAACACTAGGACATTTTTTCCTAATATCCCTCAAATAAAGGTTTACATTCCCATTTTTAAAATGCAGAAACTGTGTTCTTTTTCCTCAACAAATTAGGTTTTGTCTGCAGCGTGGTGGGTAGGTTTCACGAATAGAGGAGGGGGTGAGTCAAAGGAAACAGGCTTGTTTTCAGCCGATGACCTTTTAAAAGTTTATGAACAGCAAATATTCATCCTGTTGCCAAAATAGCGGATGATTTCAAAGTTAGGGTGTGAAACGGGTTGCTAAGGAAGTGTTATGGTGGATGCCATTGTGTAGACAGAGTGCAGCTTCGGCCTTTGGAGGCGGTAGGAAGACAGACGCCCTTGTTCTGGGGAGGCTGGCGCTACCTGGCGTCCGCTGCCCACGGAGACGACCACACCGACTTCTTGTTGTAGCAACAAGCCATCCCTGTGACATGTTTCTGAAGGGTTTGCTTTTGTGTTCCCCACTGACGTGATAAAATTACGGAGATAAACTAGAAGGCTGGAAATTCACTTGGCTCGCTGGAAAGACCTGCTGTTTGATAGGATGTGGATTGTTTTACAAGAGCACCAATGAGAACCATCCGAGTTGCTGTCGCTCAGTCTAACAGCATTCCACAGGATGCTTGTGTTTGTCTTCACGGCTCTTTCCTAAGCGGTGATTCAGAAAGATGCCCCATGTAAAGTTACCGGCCCCTGAAAGTCCTTAAAATCACCGCCCCAAGCTAGCACTTTCACGCCGCTGAGCTCTCGGGGAAATCTTTTTTCTAAATAGAATTATTAAAGAAGCAACAACAATAACAACAAAGAAAACAAAAAAATATAATAAAAATAAATAGTAAAACATAGAGCTGTATTCCAACCATCCAGAATGGAGAGTTACTATTTTGTCACATTAGCTTTCAAGTCACGAGAAGGAAAGATTTTCAGTGACATTGCATCTCTTCCTGACCCTGAGTCCCAGCCTCCTCCTGATCCCCCAGAAGCAACGGCACTCAGGAACCTGGTGTGTTCATCTCCAGGCCATTCATTTGACTTTTTTATATTCAAGAGCAATATGGAGTCTCCGTGTGCGCTTTTAAAATACACATAAAAACACATGATTATTGCTATATGTCCCTACAATTTGCTTTTTCCACTTAACATTCTCTTGAAAGATATGTATTTCTAATTTCTATTATTGCAAGACTATTCCTAAAAGTCTTGCTATTTACTAGTTGCTTTCAAAGTGGAATTGAAATGCAACGTATAAAAGTTAAAGAAGGGTTACCTGGGTGGCTCACTCAGTTGAGCGTCTGCCTTCTGCTCAGGTCATGATCCCAGGGTCCTGGGATTGAGCCCCGCATCGGGCTCCCTGCTCAGTGGGGAGCCTGCTTCTCCCTCTGCCTGCCACTCCCCCTGCTTGTGCTCTCTCTCTCTCTCTCTCACTCTAACAAGTAGATAAATAAAATCTTTTTAAAAAGTTAAAGATAGTCACGTCCAAGTCACATGCATTCTACATTTACACTTTTAGAAGTTCCGTCACTTTACACTGACACTGTACTTTAGTGGTGGTGGTGTCTGTTTTTCTCTTTGGCTTTCAGAGGGAGACAGCGTTCAAGTCTGAAAAGCCTCTCACTGGAGATTCTTAAAGACACTGGTGTTACACACAAGTGAATTTCTTAGACAATTGCCAGATCTTTTTTTAATTGAAAAGTTTTGAAGGAAGTCTTCCTGAAATGATCTGGTAAACATATCTCAGCCTCAGGGCAGCACCTGGGGGGCGCAGTCGGTTGAGCATCCCACTCTCGGTTTCGGCTCAGGTCATGATCTCAGGGTCATGAGATCAAGCTCTGCGTCAGGCTCTATGCTCAGCTTGGAGTCGGCTTGAATTTCCCTCTCCCTCTGCCCTCCCCTCCCATGCTCATGCACACGCCCTCTCCCTCTCTCTCAAATAAGTAAATCTTTAAAAAAACCACACATCTCTGATGAATCATTAAATTCTACCTCTGAAACTAGTAATACAGTATATGTTAATTAAATTAAAGTTAAAAAAACACATCTCAACCTTAATAAAAAAGAAAAAACCCAAAGATGTTAAACATGCTTATTGAATCACTTGATTGGTTGCAGTACAATATCTCTTTAAAGATTTTCTGTGGTTTTTCCCTGTTGCAGATGGCCCTGTGTGGTTCTGACTTCTTACATCTGGATGTTCTGGGTTTTACTTACTGTCACACTGACAGTTACTTTTGCTCTCACCCGTGGTTACAATTCTGGAAAGCCTCTCCTTCCTTCTCTTACCTGCTTCTTAATACACTGTCACCTGGGAATTTTGAAAATAAACTAATTAAGCACACTCGCCTTTTATCAGTGGGGGACTCACTTAGTGCAGAAGTCCTTTTTCTTTCTTATTCTTGGTTCCTGGCTGTGTCCTGGTCAAAAATAACTAAACTTGAAGATCTGAACTTTTCTGGAATTTGATTTGTAGAAAGAAAAATTAAACATTTGGAAATTAGAAATATTTTCTAATTTTTAAAATTTATACTGTTGAGAATATGGAAAAAATAAGCAATAGGGAACAAGTTATCATCACAGAATATAAGAACAACTTTTCAAACATTTCTCTCATACCAGCAAGAGGCAAACTTTCTGCTGGACATGATTTCAGATGTGGAAACTTCGAAGTGGATGCGTGATGTCGACATGCATTGCTCAAATAAGCAGGAGAAATGATGTTTTCAAGAAAAAAAAAAAAACAGTTATTTCTTCAGCCAGGGAAGAAAGAGACCCGATATGCCTGAGCATATTTGAAAACAATCATTTGTGCCGTTCGAGGAGAAATAAGTGAAAGCTCACTAATTCGAACCTGAAGTAATTTAAAATGAAAATTCAGAGTTTGGATACATGCTTTCACAGATCGTTTTGCCAGTCTGTAAACAGGGATTTGACCAAGGGAAATGACAAGAACGAGTTTGTTGACAGAATCGTGCATCTGAGGATAAAGAACTCAGTGCACTGATGTCTGTGAAAAGGCTGCTTTGTGGCCCCGGTGTGCTCCCGGAGCGTCTGCACGTGGTGGGGCTGGAAGGTGTCGGCCCATTTCATGCTGTGCACCTCCAAACACTGGAATGTTTCTTCTTCTGAAATACCCTGTCCTTCGGATTTTCACTCTGTCCCATATTCTTGCTCCCCAGCAAGATGGAGCACGAGCCTGCCCCACTTGCTATGCTAAAGAAAGAGTCAGAGCCTCCCCCCACCAAAGGTCTTCTCCCAGCTAGATTCATTTGGAAGGTGAAGTTCCTGTTAAAATATGTATGAAGAAATGAGGATCATTATTAGAAGCTGGAGAAGGAAGGTGGAGACACAGAGACCTGGAGAGGGAAAAGAGTCCCCCCAGGGGAGGAGCAGCTTCTGGGTGCAGGCAAGGCTGGGCTGCGCAGAAGGACGGGAAAAGCATAGAGGCTGAGGGGTGGGGGGCCATCACGAGAACTTCGGCTGCAATGGGGGCGCTCAGCACTGGGAAGCAGAGGGTTTGGACGAGAGGTTAGCCTGCTGGGCTCCTCCCCCTGTGTTCTAGGGCTTTGCTAGACCAGACATCAGGTTGTTACGGACCGCAAAAGGGGCATGTAGCCTAACTACACTGCGTTTAATAACGGAAGTGTGTCGCATTGGAACTCTGAACATAATCCTTGCAACGTGTGTCGTTTCCTTGTCAGACTTGCTTCAGACCATACAATGCTTTATTGTTCGCCTTGTCAGTGGGCCGAAAAGCATTTTGCATTGTTTAAATAAGATATTATCAGGGTTAAACATTATTTTAGTTTCACAGAAATAGGAATATTTAAGGTGGATCTTTTAAGGAAGTATTTCAAACACAACCATGCATATATTTATACTGCTATGGTCAGAACCCACCTGCCTGCTCTGTGGGCCTGTCCGCCCCGCCCCAGCCCCACACAGGTCCCACAGGCGCAGTCCACCACCAGCAGACACGACAGGTAACCCAGGTGTGGCTGAGGTCAGGCCCCCATGGTGCTCTAGTGTAGACATGGTTGAATGGTCCACAAACCCCCCAAAGCTGCCACCAGCTTCTGACCTGGAGCCTAAATGAGGCAGGGGAGGGAAGCAGGGCTGTCCACATTTTCTTTTTGCTTTGTTGGCTTTTTTTTCTTTCCTTTTACACTGGAGATTTGACAGAGCGAGATCATGATCTTGAAATTACATTTTTTGCCGCTTTCATAAACCCGTTACTTGTTTCATTTACAGAATTGTTAACAAACGTAAGCTGGGAGGAAATGAGTGGGATGTTCTTACTTCGTAGGAGTAAGCAGAGATCTGAGTCAGGCCACCCCCCACATCAGAAGGTGGCAGTCGGGCCTGGGAGGTCCAGGATGTGCCCATGAACCTGGCCATGGGCATCTGCAGGCCCAAAGGACATGGGGGTTGGGGTGACCCCAGCAGCTGTGAGGCCCCCCGGTTGGGCGGCTGGTACATGTATGGTTAGATGCCAGACCCGTCCCCCGGGCTCTGCAAGTGCGCAGAAAGAGGCCGGTTTGACTCTGTAATTCCAGAGCAGGCCGCTCTGGGCTCTCTGGGGCTCCCTACAGTTTCATCAATTCAGAGGCAGCAAATATCTGGGGGCGTGTCTTTCAACCATAGATTGATTATACTGGGCACAACAGATGGAAATATGAAAACACGAGCCCTGCCCCGGAAACCTCAGTCTGTAAATCAGATTCTGCGCCCTGAGCTCTGTCGCGCAGGGACCGTGGACTTTGGGTGAGTAGTGAGGGACAGGGAACGGGGACAGGGGCCCACAGGGACATGGGCAGGGTGAGTGGGGCATGCAGGGATGCGTGCCCCGTGGGATGTGTGTGCTGCAGTGGGGCAGCTCGGCTGGCAGAGTCTGCTCCTTACTGTCCCCCCTCCCTTGTGCTGAAGTCATGACATCATGTGGTTAGAGAACCAAGTGACATCCCTGTGTTGGGGGACATGGAAGACGGCGTGGAGCACAGTTGCAAGGCTGGTAAACATCTTCAGAGCAGAGATGATGAATCCAGAGCCCTGACCATGACACCCTCCTGGGAGGACAGGCTGTGGTTGGTGTGGTGTGGACAGGAGTCCAAAGTGACTCCATTGTTTCTGGGGCAGAAATTCAGAGCATATCTTCAAGCTCTTAAAACTTACATAACTTCTTGAAATAGAAGGCTGCCTATTACATATAAATATCTACACAGAGAACATTCTGGAAGGATACAAGAGAAAATGTTTTATCTAGGCAGTGGATATGGAGATTGGGTGTTGGTAGGGAGACTCCCATTTTACATGAAACACCTTCTGGATGTTTGCTTTCTTTTTTAACAGAGTGGATGTGACTTGACCATTCCTATGTCCCTGAGCACTCAGAAATATGACCAGTAGATCTGGCCCTCGATTCACTGTCAGTGGGCCCTCCTAGAACTCTTTTCTAGCCCTGAGAAGAAAAGCCTACCTTTTTTTTTTTTTTGTACTTCTGCATTTAGCTTTGCTTTTGTTTGCTTTTATTTGGTAATATTTCTATTGTAATGTTTGCATTTCTGTGGCTTGCTCAGGAGTAGGGATTGAAACTAGGATCTTGCCAGGATGCCTTTTTATTTTTATAAGACTTAATTGACATATGGCATTATATTAGTTTCAGGTGTACAACATGATGATTCAATAGCTACGACTCCTTTTTGAGCAGAGAAACTGTTTTCTTAGATGTTAATATATGTGTCAATATTTTCTGGAATTCCATTATAAGAAAAATTCAATCACATAATAGATTGGGGATGATCTTTTTAGCTACAAGGAGTTGGTGTCTGTAGACTCCCTGACAATTCTTAAGATAGCATGTTGCGTGAATAATTTGTTATATTTCCGTTGCACACACAAACTCGCTAACAAGTGGGCCAGATAGTCCTTAGAGTAGAACACGAAGGCCCCTTCCTCTTCTCTAGTCCATATTAGAAAATGCTTTATAATCTTTGTTTGGATACCGGACACTGTCTGCTCACAGACAGACTCACTAATGTTTCACATTTCTAACTCACTGTGATTTCTATGATTATGTGCTTTCCAAGATTTCCACACGGTATAAAAAAAACTATTAGCAATTAAACTTTTGCTTAATTTTAGTTACATGCTTGGCAGCATATAGGCTATATCCAGCCAGAAGTCTGCATATATTCTTTCCTTTGGCAGAGAAAAAGGAAGTGATTCTAGCAAAATGCATCACTGTTTAAAGTAACCAATACATATTACCACAAGAGCTGTATCTTGACTTTCTCCTTTTTTTTGAAATAGGTTACAATCTCAGTAGACCATCCCGGCTACTCTAAAATTCATGTGGGTGGGTTTTTTGGGCAGACTAGAGCAGCCACCAGCGACCTGTGGTTATTTAAATATAACTTAGTTAAAATTAGATAACATTAAAATTTTGATTCCGTAGCTGGACGAGCCACGTTTCAAGCACTCTGTAGCCCCCTATGAGTGATGGCCACTGTATAGACAACCAGAGCTACAAGATCCCATCATCATGGAAGGTTCTCCTGGGCAGCATGGGTCTAGAACAGATATTGTCATCCACAGCGGGAATGGAAATGGTTCTATAATAATTTTTAAAGTGTAGTGAAGAAAAAGATGTGGTTTCATGCAGGTTCTTTGTAGACCGCAACATAAAATACACATAAAAACTTTACAGTTTTCTTTGTACTGTTTTCACTTAGAGTGGGACGTATTTGACTTTGTGGAAGTCCGTGTCTGGTGTGTTTTGCTTGGCTTTCTTTTAGACAAAGGGAGGAAAGTGTGAGAATAACACAAATGATGACAGTCACAGTGTTTCTCTGGTTTAATATCGAGAGATCTGGGTTAGACGTGGATGCAGCATGGCTTGGGGTAGAGTTTGCACGTCCACTGCTGTTCACTGACACTCAAGGAAAAGTGATTTCAGAGATGGGTCTTGACTTCCTGCAATGCCATTATTTATATATTTATCAATTATTCATGGCATGTTGAGCTTCAGAAGCGTTTAGAAATCCTACATGATAAGATTCTTTCCATAGATGTTCTAATACTATTAATGCATAATCTTCACTTCCTTATAAGTACGGAAACATTGGAGAGCTAAGTGAGGCACACTTAGAACGAATTACTACCTTACACCACATACCAACATTAACCCAAAATAGGTCAAAGGCCTTAACGTAAGAGCTAAAACTATAAAACCCTTAGAAGGGACATCGATGTAAACTCTGTGGCCTTAGAATAAGCAACAATTTCTTACTTATGATGCTGAAAGCACAGACAACAAGAGAACACACAGATAAGCCAGCTGTCACCAAAATTAAAGATGCATGTGCTTCAAAGGACACTCTCAAAGTGAAAAGACCAACCCACAGGTGGAAGAACATGTTTGCAAATCACACATGATAAGGATCTACTGTCCAGAATATATAAAGAGCTCCTCAAGTCAACAATAAAAAGACAAACAATTGGTAGTTATAAGTGAATAGATATTTCTCCGAAGAAAACATATAAATGGCCAACAGGCACGTGAAAAGATGCGCAACCTCATTAGTCATTAGGTAAATGCAAACCAAAATCACAAGGAGATGCTCCTTCACACCTGTTAGGATGGTTCACGTAAAACATGCAGACATCAGATGTCAGCAAGGACGTGGAGAAGTGAAAATTCTTGTGCATTGCTGGTGGGAAAGTAGAAATGGTGTAGCCACTGAGGAACACGGTTTGGCAGTTTCTCGAAAATTAAACATAGAGATACCCCATGATCTACGAAAGCCACTAGTAAATCTATACCCAAGATAATTGAAAGTGGATAGTCACAAAAAAACTTGTGTTCCTGAGTGTCAATAGGAGCAATATAGTAATAGCCCCAAAGCGAAGACAACCCAAACTGATAGACACATAAACAATGTGGAATATTACTCAGCCATAAAAAAGAATAAAGTTCTGATACAAGTTAAAACATGGATGAACCTTAGGAACTCTATGCCAAGGGGAGGAAGCCAGTCACCATGACAACCTGTTGTACGACTCCACTTACATGAAGTGTCCAGAATAGACGAATCCACAGACACAGAAAGTAGATGGGTGGTTGTCGGGAGCTGGGGACAGAAGGTAGGACAGTAAATTCTCACAGGTGTGTCGTTTCCCTTGGGGGTGATGCATTTCCGGAAGTAGACGGTGGTGATGGTCACACAACCTTGTGAGTGTACAAACGCCACTGCACTGTATACTTCTGAAGGATGCATCATGGGCTACCGGGGTGGCTCAGTCAGTTAAGTGACCGACTCCTGGTTTTGGCTCAGGTCATGACCTCAGGGTCGTAAGATCGAGCCCCCTGTCAGGCTCCATACTCAGCACAGAGTCTTCTTGGGATTCACTCCCTCTCCCCCTGCCCCTCCTCCCACTCTCTCTCTGTCTCTCTAAAATAAATAAAATCTTCAAAAAATAAAAACAAAAAATAAAGGATGCATCTTATGGTATGTAGGTATATATTATATCTCAATCAAATATTTAAAAATAAATATATATTTATATAAACATAATTTTTGGTTTCTCTTTTTAATCCCTTAATCTAAGAATAAGTCTTTTTTTTTTAAGATTTTTTTGTTTATTCATTTGAGAGAAAGAGAGAGTGCAGGAGCATGGGGAAACAGAAGGGGGGACACAGGGAGAGGGAGAAGCAGGGAGAGGGGTAGAAGCAGATTCCTCACTGAGCAGGAAACCAGTCTCAGAACCCTGGGATCATGACCTGAGCCAGAGGCAAACTCTTAACTCACTGAGCCAGCCAGGTGCCCCTAAGAATATGTCATTTGTTTTCAGTGCCATCTGACCCAGTCTTCTAGGGAAACTGAGAGGGAAAAGCCTCTAAGGGCAAGTACAGAATGAAATGATTGCAAGATCAAGTCTGTGTTTTTATGTAGAAACATGAGAGGGCATCTCTTTTCACTTTAGCTTTAAGTATAAATTAGAAGTAGAGCGTGTTGTTTGTGAGCCAGAAAATCAATTATAAAACAATGAAAAGTTTGAAAGACTCAAGTAGTTAGCATCCTTTTTAGTCAAAATTGCATGTTATATAATCTTTCCATGGCTATATAAAAAGAGCCCTGAATCACATTGCGTTCTCACACGTCTCCAAAGTTCTGCAGGAATGGAATGATTCTGCATGCCCCGGCACACTATTAAGCACATTTATTTCCATTTGTTTGTCACCATCTTTGCATCGTCTTGAAATACTCCCCAAGTGCCTGCTTCTCTCGGGAAGGAGAGGTGGAGTCACTGCAGGGAGAGCACGTCCATCCGTCGTCGGGTGACTTCATTTCCTGGGTTAGAGAAAATCCCCGCCTGGACAGACTGCCGTCAGGAAGTGTTGTCCATGTGACGAATAAACAATAAAAATGCAGGTATAAGAAAGAAACAACTTGACTAGATTGCAAAACAAAACGGCAGCATGCAGAATTGACCTTAATTGCCCAACACTTGAGGATTATCTGCTAGGGTCTCCAGACCACGGTCAACACTGCACATGGGGCTTTGCAGCCGGGCACTCTGCCTTAGTTTAGTGCCAAATTAAGAATGCGGTCAAGACAAATCAAACTTCCAACAAAACTCTTCTAAGGCCTTGTAAGCAGGGTGTAACTAGGTGACGTGAGCATAGATAAGGACAAAGCTATCAAGGCAAGCATGCTCTTTCTGGGCTAAACATTTTATTTCAGGTAAATATTAGTGGCTATCATACCATGCACAGGATATGCAAAAGCAGCTAGAAATAATCCCTTTTCTCATGGTACCAGTCATCCTAACCCATCAATGACGGAGACTGTGCTTTCTTGTACACACACGTTCCCTTATGCTTCTCACCAGGGATGACTGTGGACAGGGCAACGGAGGGGACAAGGGGACCGGGACTGACAGTAAGTAAGGTGGAGGGACAGGCTCCACAGTTAGGAACTAAGAAAGGTTCGTTGTTTCCCTACTGATATTTTACCGACTCTGCCCTTAAAAAAATTTTTCTTGCAGTTTCAGAGGAGATGTTTTAGAAAAATAAACTAGATTTTTAAAACCAGAAATGGAAAGTTTTCAACAAATTACTTCACTGTTTAAATTAATTGCTACAGAATATAACAAAGGCTATATCTAAACTGCAGATTTTTCCAAAAACAATAATAATCATAGTAACCTCACCCCATCTACAGCATTTGATATTTTTTCCCAAACAGATTTTTAACACTAGAACATATTAAAACCAAGGTGATTTTCCTAAATTGGTTTACCATATTTCTCATTTCTCGAGTGCATATGAGGAAAGTACTAATATTCCTTATTTTCCAGGTGGTAGGACTGAGATCCAAAACAATAAGTAAAATGCCCAAAGGCAGCAGCGAAGTGTCAGAGCAAGGATTGAGACCCAGGTCTTTCTGTGGCAGAGCCCAAACATTTAAACCCTCTGCATGTCAGGCATGCTCTGGCCACAAGCAAACCTCACAGTTCCTCGCAGCTCCTCGCGGTTCTCCTGGATTTTTTCCTAAATCTATGCTGAATTGAATTTTGTTATGTAAAGGCAGCATTTCGTGCCGCAAGTGTAGCAAACATGCTACTCACCCCACCGCTCACTAGCTGAGGGAGCTTGGGCCTCAGCTTTCTCGCGTATAGAATGCGGAATAATAAAATGGAAATGATTAATTCTACCTTATGACTGCTGTTAAGATTAAATGAATTGCCACCAGTGCATGGCTCAAACAGCACTTGGATCATAGGAAGCCTTCATTAAGAGACAGCTGTTACTGCGTACAAAAGGTTTTCTGTGCCTACAGCTCATGGCCAGACGGAGTAGAACGCGCAGATATTGAAACAGTTGTGTCGTGCAAGTAGTCTGAGTAACACACAGCACGCGAGTATGGCTGGGTGCTGCTGTTTGGAACCTTGTTAGCTGGCTAGACAGGGCAGAAACATATGAAATGACAAATGATATAAAACGATTATAAAGTGATTTAAACAATACCCCCCAAACGAAAGAAATAGCATGGCAGGATTGTCGGGGAGAAAACAAGATGAAGACATCTTTGAGGAGCGAAGAAATTTAGGTGAGCTGATGGCAGTTGGGAGAGTGTTGGGGGAGGGGGTGCATGTCCACCAACGCGGAGGTCTGGGGGTGCTTCAGGCACTCCTCCAGGAACTGTGGAAACTTTCCAGCAGCTAATGAGCGCTGACTGTGTCTTACAAGTCCTAATCACATATGGGTCAGTGAGTCACCAGTGTTTGGACCAAGCCTTCCATTAGTCTGTGGCCAATTCTTGGCATAAACGATTTCCTTTTTTCTCATTCCCAGACTTTACAAGTTTTTGTCGTTGCCGGATTAGGTTTCTTTTTTATTTTTCTTTGGTTTTCCTTCCTCCCTCCCCCCTTTTCTTTCTTCTTTTCCCTCTTTCCTTCTTACTCTCTTTCATGTGGTATGTGTGTGTTTGGGGAGTCTGCATGCTTGACATGCTAGCAGCAGTACTGAGGGACACCTGCTGTTTGGGTGGAGAGGGACAGACACTGTCCCAGAGCTGGCTGAGAAAGCTGAATATATGCCACGCAGAAAGGGGGTGCTAAGTACTTGTCTGAGAACAATTATGTGTGAGTGACAAGGTTTTTCCCTGTCTAAGTGACACAAGAAAAAAAAAGGTGTAGTAAAATTTTTGTAGTCTTATATGTACTGACTTGCAGTCATTCCATATTTGTGTTCTCATTCACTGAATTTGTCAAGATCCACCGTATGATGTGATTGTAAAATATAATTACAGAACAGGCCTACAAAACTGGAAATTGGTTCCTTGTGTCTCCTCTACCCCCACCATCTTTTCTTTAAAGTGTTCCTGAAATCTAAAGATCTGGTGAGCACTGATAGTAAGTTGTAACGAATCTCTAAAAAGGCTTTACTTAGAAAGGCCATGCAATGGATTTCCATGAGGAGTCACTGCATCAGTGGTCATTCGCTAGGCACACAGTTACTTCTTATCACAGAAGGTAGTTCTAGCCACACGGGGGATGTATTTTTAAAATAATTATATTGTAATATATATCTCGTTTTTCTTTGAAAAGTGGTGTTTCTCTAACTGCTGTATTAATTATAGCAGGTATAATAAATATGCATTTAGTTTCTAATACATATTAATTATTTGCATCGAAACACTAAGCTTTTTATATCTATAATAACTGAACCTGCTTTTTCAATCTCGTTGTGACCTGATGTCTTAACCTCATGTTGATCATTTCAAATTTAAAGAAAAAGCCAGGCTCATATATCCAGCAAAACTGTTGGGGAAATGAAAAACATGCTTATAGAATTACGATGGACGCAGTAGAGATGTTGCAGGTGACCAGCTGTAGAGTAAAGAAAATGAGCGGAACGAGGAATTCCTGTTGTCGAGCACAGACCTAGGTGCCCCGGCTTCCTGAGGGCACACTTGACTTCCTTCACGCATGCAGATTCCTGTCGCTTTTACATCCTCTCGCTGTAGTGGGAAACGTAATTTCATTTCATATTCCCTTCTTGCCTCTTCGTTGTCTTGACCAGCTTGAGCATAACCTCTTTTAGGGGCAGAGCAGGAGGGGGCTGTGAAGCCAGCTGGAACCGTGCAGATCCCAAGCCCACAGCCTGGTTGCCTCTCTGCCACTTGCCAGCTGGGGGCCCTGGGACAAGTCCCTAAATTTCTGTGAATTCGATGTTCTCACTAAAATGATCATGAGAGTGCCTGTATTAAAGGCTTAGATAAAACGAGGGGTGATGTGAGGGCACAACACATGTCATGCCCTTAGTCTCCCTCCACTCCAGGAGGAAGGACCCCTCTGCTTAAGTCTTTTGAACGCATCCAGTAAAATGCTTAGCACACATACTTCACCCAGCCCTTCATTCAACAATATTTACTGAAAACCCACGAGCTGGTATCATGGGAAAAGCCTGGGGAGGACCTCAGCAAACCTGGGCCAGGCCACTGAGCAGCCATGGGGTATAGGAGCCACTTGCTGAGGCCTCGACTTTCTCATCTTTAAAGTGGGGTAGTTGAATGAATAATTGTTTGAAGTAGGAAGGGAGGGATGCTGGAAAGGAAGAACAAAGGGAAGAACGGAGAGGAGGAGGGAAGGCAACAACACCAAGCTTGAAAGAAATGCTTTCTGTGAACTGTGAGTTCTGATAGGACAAAAGCCAATTGTTTTTCTGATCCAGAATGTGTGACCACAGAGGAGAACCATGTGCTTCTAAGTTAAGTTTCATCTTTCAAAATAAAGGAAAGACAATTCAGAACACATTTTTCTAAAGGGAACAGTCAAAATGGTTCAAACCAATGCCCTTTGGAAGTCCGGTGGCCGTGTCCAGCACGAGAGCAAAGCCACAGATGAGGCTGACTGTGCTCACAGCAGGCCTGAGCCGGGAAATGCATCCAGCATGTTGCAAGTGCTCACAAAATGTCCATTCTGACAACAATATTAATAACTATAATATCAGTTATTATTAGCATCATTGGCTAGGATACACTAATGCTATCATTCTGCTGTTAAATAAATACACAACACATTGTAAATTACCCCTTTACATGTAATAAGATGCCTTCTGGAAATAAAGTTTGATTAGAGAACAATATTTGTAGGAAACTTAGAACTTCACTCCAACTTCAGTGGAGAATTAGATTAAAAATGACTACCAGGGGCGCCTGGGTGGCACAGCGGTTAAGCATCTGCCTTTGGCTCAGGGCGTGATCCTGGCGTTATGGGATCGAGCCCCACATCAGGCTACTCCACTATGAGCCTGCTTCTTCCTCTCCCACTCCCCCTGCTTGTGTGCCCTCTCTCGCTGGCTGTCTCTATCTCTGTTGAATAAATAAATAAAATCTTTAAAATAAAAATGGCTACCAAAATAGCACAGAAATAGGTGAAAATCTTGTAGAGTAAGTAGCAGATCTGGAAGAGTAATCAGAAACTGAAGGATGATGTGAATATCCAGGGGAAAATGCATTGATCACGCATGTTTTTTCTTTAATGTCGGCATTGACCGAGCAGCCAATTCCATGTTTGGGAAAAATCAGCTTGGAAGTGAGTTTTAAGTAACGCCCAGTACGCGGAGGTGCACGTTTTCTGGCGGCTGCACTGAACCAACTGGGAGTGGTGGGAGAGCGGCTGGCCTTCAATTCACCGTGTTCTAGGCTGTGAGACAGTAGTGGAGGAAGAATCAATTAAATCACCATGAAACTCTAGGCCC
Source organism: Ursus maritimus (assembly GCF_017311325.1). Classification (NCBI taxonomy): domain Eukaryota; kingdom Metazoa; phylum Chordata; class Mammalia; order Carnivora; family Ursidae; genus Ursus; species Ursus maritimus. The sequence continues at coordinate 67,196,374 of NW_024423675.1, read as the reverse complement.
AGGAAAGGAACCGTGTGGTGCAGCAGCTTGGGGATCCCCTGCGCACCCGGGCTCTCTCCTGCCATGTGCTGCCCCCACTCCTGGCTGGGCTCCAGGTCCTGTGCTGATCTAGGAACTTCTGGAACATCAGCCTGAAGCTGCACCTGAGCCTCGCTGCAGCTGTCATGGAAGACAGAAACAAGCCGCCATCTCTGCTTCCCCACAGAGCCCTGGGACAGCATGTCCAGGTTCCCATCCAGTTCCCTGAAGACTTCTTCTCTGTGATCCTTGAAAAAGGAAGCTTATCAGCCATGCGATTCCTCACCCCTGTGGACCTGGAGATGCTGGAGAAAGTGTCCAGGGAACTATGGATGTGTGTCTGGTCATGGGATGAAGACATCTTGGAGCCCCAGACCATCCTGGCCCCTGCAGAGAAGACTGGCCTGTTTCTGGAACAAGCCCAGACTCTTCTGGAAAAGATCTCAACATCAAAGATGAAGAACAAGCTCAAGGACACCACTGAGGCAGCCTGTGAATATGGGGCCTTTGTGGTGCCCCTCACCGTGGCCCATCAGGATGGCCAAACCAACATGCTGTTGGGCTCTGGAGTTGTTGGCACACCTGCTGGGAGAGAAGGGGATGGACCCTGTGCCTCCAGTCATAGATGCCAGACTTAAAAGGTGGCCAGAGGGAGCAAAACTAGTGGAGGAAAAAAGCAGACCACCTGCTTACCCTTCTTCCACAGTGTGACATTAGGACTTGGTTTCCCCATCTGGCAGAGGCTCCTCTGTGACCCTGGGGGAAGGCGGGGCGTGGGCTGCCTGGTGTATTGTCTGCCAATCGTCTCATGCTGCTCATACTTTCAGGCTTCTCTGGTGCCTTTCGAGAGCCCCAAACTCTGCTCTCCCTCAGCATAAACCTATGGCCATTAGGCATTTTTAAAAATCACAATTAAGCTCCAATTCGAGATGAGAAGTCTTTGTGACGGGGCACTCTAGATGCAGTACGTGAACACGGAAAGAGAAGAACATGAAATAATTTAGGAGAGATCTTGCTCTTTAAAAGGAAAACATTTCTGCAAACCGTAGGCAACTCTTAACTCTAGGGAACAAACTGGGGGTTGCTGGAGGGAAAGTGGATGGGGGTTGGGGTAACTGGGTGATGAACATTGAAGAGGGCACTTGATGGAATGGGTGTCGTATGCAACTGATGAGTCGCTAAACTCTACCCCCGAAACTAATAATACACTATATGGGAACTAAATTGAATTTAAATAATTTTTTTAAAAAAAGAAAAGAAAATATTTCTGGAAAAGAGTCACGGGATTAAATCGTATATGCCTTATTCTAGAATCAGAATCACTTTACGTGCAAAATTATAAAACTAATATTAGCCTTGGCTCAACACATTTTTACCAATACATGCAATTTAGCACAAAATAATTGTACATGAGATGAAGTAGAAGAGAAACAAAGACAATGCTATTTCCCAGATGTGGTTTAGAACTCACTTTTCAACCCACATCAAGTATAGTTTAATAAAAGTGAAAAAGGTGAGAGTAGGAAAATAACTAAACCCAAAGTGTGGGCCAGGGACCTACATGACCTGGGCGTGCCACACACTGCTCTGGATCTAATTTTCTCCACATTTTCAATGAGGAGATTGGACGAGCTCCCCTTGAGGGAAAGTCTTTCCAAACATTGCTGTTTCATGATTGGTCTGATAGATGAAAAACACTGCCAGCTGGAAACTGTCTTCAGAGACCATGAACGAGGCTGTGCACTGTGGCACGCTAACCTTAATATTCTTGTCTTCACATCAGGAGCGGGTTTGTGCCTTTGGGGCCATGTTGTCACAGAGTGGAAGCAAAGAAACCAAGGTCTTAGCCGTCCTTTCGCTCCTGGAGAGAAAAGCAAAGCACCACGTACTGGACCCCAGCAAGTGATGGTTTGGCCCTGAAAAGCAGGCAGGTCCTCACTTGCGCTGATCCCGTCTCATGCCAAGTGAGAATCGACCAAGAGATTTAGGATGTTGCCACACTGCTGTCCTTGGCGTTGTGTTTTTCAGGTGTCTTTCATGTGTCATGAAGCTCAACTCTGTCAGGAGATAGCCTGGGAAACGAATACCATCTGAGGTTATTAAAGATTGATTTATTTATTTGAGAGAGAGCCAGGGGAGAGGCAGAGGGAGAGAGACAATCTCCAGCAGACTCCCCCCTGAGTGCAGAGCCCAACGTCAGGCTAGAACACAGGACCCTGAGATCATGACCTGAGCTGAAGCCAAGAGTTGGATGTTCAACCAGCTGAGCCACTCAGGTGCCCCTCATCTTTTTAAAATGTATTTTTGCACATGTCCCAGCAAAGTTTCTCTCCTTCACCTGGACAGATCTGCTCTAATGTCAAGGTCTCACAACTGCTGTTGGATTCTGCTGTGGGTGTCCCCCCGGGGGTGTTCACAGCCTTGAGAGGACACCGGGCTCCTAGCGCCCCTTACGATCACCAGCAGCTGACAGCCTGTGGGCATCAGATCACGTTATGTCCTCAGATGTCTGCATTTACAGTAATTTAAGCCTATCTGATACCGTTTTATTTTTCTATAAGTAAATGAATGTTTTTCAAAATTTCATGACATGCTAATGAGAAGTCGAATCAGACTTCAAGGCAACGAATAACATGCCTCGCTAGAGTAAACAACTGAAGACTTTGAACAAACCAGACTGCAACAATGTTGCCATATTAATACATGGGCATTTTTGTAATTTAAAAAATTAAGTCAGGAAAACATAAAAACCTAACTTAAGTGTTTAATTTCAAGATAATTTGGCATCCGTCATAACCTTCCAGTTATTGTTCCTGATGATGATTTGGGTGACAAACATATTCTTAGCAAAGAAAAAATGCATATGACAGTTCAATTTCCTGCCATGTTTTAGAGAACTACAAATGAGCCTGAAAATTATTAGAAATCAAAATGAACATATCCTTTTCCCAGGGAAAAAAAATCAACTTTGTAAAGTTGTTACTTCCCTCTAAATTATTTTATAAATCAGTATTCCAATAAAGAGATGAAAATTGTTTTTAATGAGATAAGGTGATTCTAAAGGTCACATGGCCAAATAAATACATTGAAAATTGACCTACCAGATATTAAAACATATTACAAAACTTCAGCAATTAAAACAATGATAAAGGCATATGATATACCTAAATCAATGCAAGAGCGTAGAAAGACCAGAAATAGGCCCAAAGACAGGTGAGAATTTTGTATCCCCTGAAAGGACTAGTTAATAAATGGTGTCAGGAAATATTGTTGCCATTTAGAAAAAGCTGGATCAATATTTCATGCTGTAGCCCAGGATAAATTCCAAATGAATAAAAGATTTAAATTTTTTCAAAATGAAGTCATAAAAATACTAGAAGAAATGTAAGAATTCTCGTATAAACCCAGCGAAGTAATGGCCTAATTCTATTTCAAAATTCAGAAGCTGTAAAAGATAAGATTGATTCATTTAACTTTGCTTAAAAACAAAACTTCTGCAACATGCTATAAACAAAGTAAAACAGCAAGGGAAAAAGTATGGAGAAGAAATCTGCAGCTCCCACAAATCAACCAGAAAAAAGACTAATACCTTCATAGAAGAAGGGAGGTGGCCACAAAGGACGGACACTGAATTCACAGAAAAGGAAATAATAGTGACCCATACACACATGAACAATACTCTCACCCACTGAGGTACCATTTTTCCTGTAAGACTTGAAAACAACAAGATTTTAAGGAAACAGGCACAGTCGTACATTGCTGACAAAGAGCAGTCTAGTAAAATCCATCGGAAGTAGAAAGACATACGCTCTGCATAGCTTTAAACAGCCTGCCAGTGTGCCAACTCCCTCTGGCATTGTCCCCAGATGCAAAGTCAAGAAGCAACCTAAGTGCCCACCAGTGTGGAAATGCTGAAATAAAGTTTGCTATTTCCATCCACCTAGCCTTCTGTGCTGTTATAAAAAGAATGAAGTCTACCTACTGAATTGGAAGGGTCTCAAAGATATGTTATTAAAAGAAAAATATACAGTGCACAACTTTGTATTCGAATACAGGGAAGCCCATATTCACATTTGCTTAGATCTGCATACAAATCTGGAAAGGTGCAAAAGGAAAACAGTAGCTGTGCTCGGCTGTTCGGGGATGGTGGCCAGTATGGTGAATGGACAGGAGATGAGCTGTTCATATATGACTCTTTATAGGTTTTGTTTTGTTTTGTTTTGTTTTGCTTTGCTTTGTTTTTTTACCTTTGAACGTTGTGAATGCATAGCTTTCTCAAAAACTAAGCAAACATTTTTGAAGTAGGATATCTGCCAGAGAAAAGTGCTTCTGGACACCTCTCTCTTCCCAAAAGAACTTTCCCAGTCTTTTTGATGTTGAAATTTAAAAATAATTTTCCTGACATTACTAGCATTACCTTCTTGTCAAAGAGTATTTTCATGTTTTCCCCCAGAGCTAGTTCATCTGGCATTGAGTCATTGGGGTTCCCTCCAGGGCTTGATTTCTCTAGGATGTGGGGCTTGTGTTCCTCTCTGGAATTTGCCTCAGGACAAGAGCTCCGACGACACCGCGAAGTCAGTCCTGCGTGTGCACAGCGATGGAGTTGCACGAAGAGGGTAGTTGGAAAATAGGGTCCAGCATCTCTGTGCACGTGTTTCTGCTTCTGCCGTGCCCTCCCGAAGTGCTAAATAAGTGGGGTCGTTAAGGGGTGGCGCTCTGGAGACCCCCAGTCTCTGTCCTCCTCCCTCTTCGGGATTTGGGACACTTCTTCCCTCCTGTGGTCGCTCCATTGTTTCCCTTTACCCACATTCCGGAGTCTAAACCGTGATTTCTCAGCCATTCTTCCAAATTACTAGGTAAAGAACAGCTTTGAAGCTTGTTTGATAATGAAGACTAGACACCCTGCTTTTTGTGCTGTATTTTCAAGGA
>NW_024423675.1:67106810-67191419 GCF_017311325.1 Ursus maritimus | reverse complement strand
GTGATTCTAACAGCAATGTCTTCGAGGGATGGTAGAATGACATTTGTGGAGAGAAGTCTTCTAAGAAAGACATGTTTAAACACACAGAGCTTGTCGCTGAGATGCCCAGCTATGTGGTCACTTTAAAGACCTATTTCCCCAGGGCAGGTGTTTATTTTACAAGTCTTACAAGCTTAATTAAGCACTCGAAAGGTGATAACTTGTAATTATTATTTTATAATATGGTGAGAGTCAGGACCCCATTAGCATGAAATAATAATTGCTACTAAGAGATTTCATGAAAAGTACAGCTTTTCATGAGCAAACACAGAAGGACTCAGGGCTTGGTCTTTCTGATCACAGGTCCTTGGGTGGGGGGCACTGCACGCCAGCCTCATCTGGGTTTCTGTGAATGGCGGGCATGAGGACATATTAAGAGAAGCTTCATAGAAAAAGAAAAATACTTATAGGGATTTATTTCTGTTTTGCCCTGTCACATCCAGAGTGGTGAGTGAAGGTAACAGGAGCTGGCCATGTCTTTTTCCTTATGTTCTTTCTCATCTAAGGTAGAGGAGGAACATTCCGAAGACATGGATCTGGTCTTTTTCTTCTACTGCTCCTAGCTTATGGGTTCACATTAAAACCAACAAAAATCACACAAAAATTTTCAGTTAGATTTTATTTTATTTTATTTTATTTTTTTAAAGATTTTATTTATTTATTTGACAGAGACAGAGACAGCCAGCGAGAGAGGGAACACAAGCAGGGGGAGTGGGAGAGGAAGAAGCAGGCTCATAGCAGAAGAGCCTGATGCGGGGCTCGATCCCAGAACGCCGGGATCACACCCTGAGCCGAAGGCAGACGCTTAACTGCTGTGCCACCCAGCTGCCCCTAGATTTTATTTTTTGACAGGGCATGGGGATCTTTATTTTTATTTCCAGTTTTATTAAGGTATAATTAACTATAAAATTGTATAATATTTAAATTAAAAAGTGATTTGTAAGAAAATAGAGGATTTTTTTGTTAAGTGACCATTAATACATATTGTTTTATTAAGGCAACATAGTATAGCTCCCTCATACCTCACCGAGTTAAAAAATCAGCCTTGATTACCCACTGTTCCTAGTTAACAAAGATATGGATAGTAATTGCTTTATTGCCATAATGCAGCTTGGATATATAATTCACATCACTTTTTTCTCACTCACTCCTGGAGCTGATTCTCATTAATAATGGCTCCAAGGAAGCAAGTCTTCTGCGACAGCTGTGAATTTTTATTGTCAATTATACTTGTTACAAACTGCCCAGTGGTTTTGTTAAAGCACAGTCTTTATGGAACTTTAAATACTGTGTATTAACTAAGCATTTCTGTCTACAGAAAACTCTATTTTACTACCCGGGGCTTCTGTTCAATTTTAAAAATAAACTTTTGTTTATTTACTTTTTATAATTTCAGTAAAAAAAATTCAAGACATAGGCCATCTGAGAGAAGCTTATTCACTGTGCCCAGAAATCCTAATTCTAGATTGATCAAATGATTTGAGGTAAGGCAGATGTTCAAATGGGAGTAAAATATCTGTATTCTTGACCCCAAAAGAGTGATCAGTAAAGTGCTTTACATATTTCATTTAATTCATTCTTGAACCAAGAGGATGAATAAAGTACCGTTCCTATGGCCGCTCCACGGGTGAGCCAACTGGGGCTTGCAGAGGACAAGTGGCCTGCCCGCACTCACATGGTAGGTGGATGGGGGCTGTGGAGCTCTGCATCCAAAATCCACCTGCTTAGCCACCAAAATAAGAGTTATATTATATATTTTATTTATTTATTTTATATATATATTTATTTATTTTATTATAAGAGTTATTATAAGAATTATATATATATATTTATTTATTTTATTATAAGAGTTATTATAAGAATTATATATATATATTTATTTCAAGTGGGTTTTGGTTGCCCGACATCTATAAGAACTGTTGTGTTAACATTTAAGTTTACTTTTCTCTAAAACGACTTCTAGAGCAACGTGTGCCTCCAACAGCATACTGATTAACGCTGGTATTTGTTTCAGGAATACTAGCTCTTCTCTTTATAGCAGGAAAGTGTTCTGTTCTGGTTTGTTTTCTGGGAAGATGTTTTCACTCTGTGTTTCAGACGCACTGGAGGCTTAGTTCCACAGTCCCTTAGTAAGCACCGTGTACCAGACACCGGGTTACAAACGTGAGCAACCTGCGGCACCTTCAGAAGCCCAGAGAGGGAGACCAGTTAGGAGTACCCAGAGGAGGATGGCGTTGGCTGGTGGCTGGGACAGCCAGCTGCGGCGGGGGGGGTTCTCAGGCGTGCTTTCTCTCACAGCAGCACCACGTTAGAACCTCTGTCTTATGCACTATGGACCGTTCTGGAAATTTCATAGTAGTAGTGAGAAAAAGAGGGAGACTTAATGATAAACATCTTATGTGACATATTTGACAAAACGGCTTCCTATTTATTTTATTTTTTTACAAATTTTTATTTATTTGAGATAAAGAGAGCAAGAAAGAGCACAGACACGAGTAGGGTGGATGGTGGGCAGAGGGAGAGAGAGAAGCAGGCTCTCCACTGGGGGCTGCCTATTTAAATTATGTACCTTACTAGTTTCACATTTGGGGGTTTGCCTAATTTAAGAAAATGAAGTAAATTATTGTAGAAGAATTATTGTCTGTGCTTTCTTATTTCTAGTTAATTGTTACCATGCTTATCCCGATATGAGGAAGTTGTACGTGACCATTAGTATTTCTTCATTTCTCAGTACAGCAGGATTGTACACCCCAAGGAACACTGTGGATTAGATGGGATTTTGTCACTTAAAGGAAGTTATCCAAAAGTTTCATGTGCCTGTAACACATTGTTGAAATTCATGTAGTTGAAATTTAAGCAAGTTAGCATCTGTGGTAGAAAAAAACTAAACACTAAAATAAAATCAGATCTATTCTTTAAGAAGTGAAACCTGAGAGCTCTTCTAGTTTTACTGAAAACAAAAACAAAATTCTGCACATGGCTTAGGTAAAGGAAAGTTGTTTACATGAGGCTTCCACAACGTGAAGTAAAATTCCTTCCTAGAATGTGTCTGATAAGACTGTCCCATCAGGTGCCCTCCCATCAAGAGTGTGGTACTGTCTCCACTTGAGGTACCCTAGGCTCTGGGGAAGCGTAGTCCGTCCACCTAACCTACAAACTCCCTGCGGGTTGATGTTTAGATTTTTTTTTCTTTTTCTTTTTTTTTAAATTGGATTGATGTTTGAAGTACATTATTTAACTTGCTACCAAGTCAATCCAAAATGGCGTCAACTTACTGGTCAAGCTTCTAACGATCCTGATTTGTTAGGGTGACCTAAAATGCAGATAATTTAGTTTCCCATATTGTTCAAAAAGCATTTCACTGATAATCAACTCAAATGTAATTAAAATTCCTCCCAAATGCTAATAACAAGTCTTTTTTTTTTTTTGGTAAAAATAGTTTACATTTGCACATGGATACATATATTTTAATATGTGTATATAGCAAAGAAATGATCATAACGTCTCCTAATGTGGTATAAATCGGCATTGACTTTCCCATAAGAATGAAAGAAAAGCATCCGAGAACACATAGTCTCTAGGTAATATAGCTCCTATGTTAAGTAGCATCTGTTAAAAGGTTAGTTCCTTACAGACATGGCCATTGGACAATGATGTTTCCTCTTGCTCGGGTCCCTTTAGTGTCTAAAGAATGAGTATATGCTAATTTTAGATATGCCTGCAGTGCCTATTTATTAAGACCGTTTTGGGCGTAAATAACAGAACCAATTATATTGGCTATCTTGTGCTGTGTAACAAGTGACCCCAAATCCTAGTGGTGAAATGTGTCCGTCTCAGGATGATAGTATGTGAAATGGAACCGACAGAAGGAAAGAAGGCCAAAGGGAACTGCCTCAGGAAAAGAAAAACCCTCCAGATGGGGCAAGGGCCTCAGTGGAAATGGAAGCTGGGGTGGGGGAGGGTGGATGGTGTCCGCTCCGCTCTGTCGCGGAGGCATTCCTGTGAATGCCTACAGTGATGGTGGGGCTGGGGGTGACTTGAGCACCTGCTCCCTGTGTGAGGACAGTGAGCCCCCCAGCCAAGCCCAGACCCAGGCCAGCGGGCACCCCTGCTCACCCATGAGGCCACCCCCAGCCCAGACGTGCAGACACCAGAGCCGCCCCCTGCCCCCTGCCCCCCCCCCCCACCAGCCTCCTTCTCCCTCAAAGGCTGCTTCTGAGAGATTCCAGGAAAGTTCCTGGGGACAAAAATCCCCTCACTTTTCACTTGCCATGTTTGACTACTCTGTTTAGGGTCATTCTGTGTTTCCCACGGAAACCAGGTCATCTGCCTCCTTCACCAACATTTCTCCCTCCTCTAGAACAGGGCTTGTCCAGCGCCTTCCTCCTCTGGCCCCACACCATGCCACCTCCCGCCTGCCCCACCTTCAGCATTTCCCATCCCTCAGTCCCACTGGCTCCCCACTCAGATCACACTTAGCCCTAAATGGGTCCATAAGGACCAGTAACTCCAAGTGAGATTCTGCTCCTGAACACCAGACACGAGTTTGTCCAGGTAGCTTCCGGAAATGGCTAATAAAATGCTAAGGAAAGAATGAGCCTGTACTGGAGTTGGAAATGGGAGGTAGTTCCGATTCAATAGTGCTATTTCTCTTTGCCATTGAGTATTAGAAATGGTCAATACTGAAAGGCAGGAATTTAGAAGAGGAAATTTTTTCATATACCAATAAAAGTTTTAAAAAACTAGATTTGGGTGGTGGCCAGAATTTGTAAGTATACCAGGAGGGATGTGCATACATAGGTGCATCCAATAGGAAATATTTGGGGTGTGACCAAGGTTTTAGGAGCTTTTACAGTTGTTCATTTTGTACTTATTGTTTCTTAATAACTTCACTTAAAGAAATAGTCCATGGATGATGATGATGATGATGATGACGATGACGATAATGGTGAAGATAATGGTGATGAGGATGATGGTGGTAGTGGTGATGATGGTGATGATGATAACAGCAATGAAGATAATGGTGATGATGATGAAGGTGATGATGTGATGGTGGTGATGGTGATGATGATAGTGGTGGTGATGATGGTGGTGGTAATGGTGATAATGGTGGTGATGATGATGGTGATGGTGGTAACGATGGTGACAGTTATGTCTTTAGTGAGGATTTGTATGTACCAAATTCAGTTCTCATGTGTACTAGCTCTAAGGTGCATTAACTCATTTATTCATCGCAGCTCTACAAGATTGGTACTATTATCATCCTCGCTTCACCTATGAGAAAACTGAGGCGGAGAGGAGATAAGTAACTTGCCTACATTGCACCAGTGGCAATGGCAGACATTAGAAGACCAAACCAGCGTCCATGAATAGAGCCACACTCTGCTGCTTCTCCAGCTGCTCCCTCAGGATGATGTAATTCTATTTCCTAATCATGGTGCCTCTTCCCTGGTGGGTCAGGTCACACACACACAAGTGAAGTGGGTGCTCAGGTTTCAACGCTGGACTTCTTGAACCTCTGTGCATCGTGTCATTTCTCTACACCTATTTTCTGTTGTGAGTTTTGCCCCTTGCCAGATAACAGCCCATATATTAAACTTTATGGCACAGACAAGAAAACATAAATATTTCTATCATGTCTTTAACATTGAAATGACAGTGGTGGTGTTAGTGGAACCAGCGACTTTGAAGTACATTGGAAGGCAAATATTTCAAACGGGGTGGGGGGGGAGTGCAAACCTTACGGAGCTCGTGCAAGGAGAGCACTTGGGCGCACTCACGTTACACTGTTAGAAACCACACAACAAAATGCAAGTTCAGAAGCCAGACTACATGTCTCCCTCTCTCCTAGAACCTTAGGTAACTTAGCACTTAATATTTTCTAATGGTTTGTGTATCCATGTGCAGGACAAGACCCATCTATACACTTCCATGTTCCAAGTACCCAATCAGCATAAATAATAAAAAGTGAAATTGACAACTAAATGCTAATGGACTTTTTGGGAGACAAAATATTCATATATAAGAAAGCAGGAATAGGACGTTTTCTCTGAGTGTCTGGCGTTGTTGCTCTAATAGGAGATGAGTAGGTCTGTTTCCCCCCTGGGTCTCTCCTGGGAGCAGGATGGCTCCGTGGAAGGTTCTGTGGAGGGTGGAACGACGGAGGCCCACCCAGGGGTAAGTGGGCAGGTAGCCGGAGGGGCCAACGTGAGAGGGATTGCCCTGAGTGCTGGGATGTTCCAGCCGGCCTCACAGGCTCCCTGTGGGTAGTTTTGTTTCCTTACGGAAATGTTCTCCTCTTCTCCGCCCGTGATAAATGCCGAGCCGCACAAGCTCAGTGTTATTTTACTGGAGTGGAGAGAACAGACGGGGGTGAAGGAGCCAGTCTGTCAAACCCCCCTTCCCCAGTCCTGCCTGGGCTCGCAGCCTGGGTCACAGGGATATCAGGCTGCAGAACTCCTGCCTGTGCCCACCGGCCACATCCTCTCGGGTTTTATCTACCAACAGTCTCATCTCTTTCTGCCTTTGGGAAATTTGTCAAACTCTCTCATCTCTTGGTTGATTGTTCCTTCCATTCTTTGTGCTGTTGTGGATTCATTTACCCCATACATTAAAAAATATTACTTTACTTTTTATCATTTTGAGCACTCAGGGCACTCAGGCTTGAGGCGGATTACCTGAGTTCAAAGATCAGCTCCTACACTGACTAACAATGTAATCTTAACTCAATTTCCCTGTCTGTAAAATGGGTGTAGCATCACTGCTCACTTCACAGGGTTGATGTGAAGATGGAGTGAATGTAGACAAGACATTTTGAACAGTATCTGACACACAGTGTGCCCTGCTTGCAAATTTAATGCAGTGTCATGAGGGAGTGGAGATGAATACATGTGCTTAGCCTGACGTCTTCGAATGAGAGCCTATGTTTCTCTTATAATTTAAAAAGGACAGGGGTGCCTGGGAGGCAAAGTCAGTTAAGCATCCAGCTCTTGGTTTCGGCTTGGGTCCTGAACTTGGGGTCGTGAGATGGAGCCCTGAACCCACTCCACACTCAGCGGGGAGTCTGCTTGAAGATCCTCTCCCTCTGCCCCTCCCCTTACTGGTGTGCACACAGGTGCACAGTCATGCTCTCTCCCTCTCTCTCAAATAAATGATCTTTAAAAATAAATATATAGGGGTGCCTGGGTGGCTCAGTGGTTAAGCATCTCCCTTCAGCTCAGGGCGTGATCCTGGCGTTCTGGGATCGAGCCCCACATCAGGCTCCCCTGCTGGGAGCCTGCTTCTTCCTCTCCCACTCCCCCTGCTTGTGTTCCCTCTCTTGCTGGCTGTCTCTCTCTCTGTCAAATAAATAAATAAAATCTTTAAAAAAGAATAAAAAATAAAAATAAAAATAAATATATAAAAATAAAAATATTAATTTCTAAGCATTTTTATTTTAAAATGTATTTGATTAGATGATTTTTTTAATTTTTAATATTTATTTTAAAGCAAAAGATACTGAGGAAATAGTGGAGAATCAACCACTTTCTCTAGGTGGTATATTTGTGGTGATTTTTGATTTTGTAAATTTTCTAAACCTTATGTAATTAATACATACCGTATTCTCATCAGGAAGAAAAAACAGAAAATGTTTGAAGCAAGATTTGTAATAAGGTTTTGAAAAAAAAGTTTTGTACATTTAACCTTTTTTTAAAAAAACACTGAATTTTACAGAAGCATTCTTAAAAGTCAGTTCTTTCAGCAAGTTATTAATATATCCTAGCATCATCCGGAGTTTTCAGAGTTCACAGTGTTACCGATATGTCAGAGACTTAACAATCTCTTGCAATGTCTTAGCTGTATGTATGTATGTCCTTACTCTGAAAGATGGCCATCAGGTAGGTGGGTACCTTGGCAAGTGCCTAAGTATTCTTACATCAAGTGGAGGGTGAGCTTGGCCGATCTGGGAGTCAGCCTGGTACCTGCCTGCCCCGAGCAGCCATTCTGCTTCGGCCCCGTGTCCGCTGGCCTGCACCTCCTTGCCCGTGCTCGAAACCCCAGGGTCCGAGGATGCTGCTCTTTGCTGCATCTGGCAATCCTGACACACACCCTTTGTTTGCTTTAATGACCGTTTGTTGAAAGAGTGAAGAAATGCACGTGTCTCGCTAGAAAAGCCCTCCCCCGTGGTGGAGTTTGAGGGAACCAGCTCCTCTGTGTCTTACCTACTTGAGCATTTGTTCACATAAGCATAGAAACCATAGTGGGCAGCAGTTTTGCCCATTGTGTTCCATGCGCCGTTCCCAGAATTCCGTGTAACACCTAGGGCAAAATAACCTTTGACAGAATCTTGAATGAATAAATTTACCCCACACAAGTCTAAAACTGTCCCTGGCCTTGACCCACATACATACTACTGTCTCTGTTGTTTTTGGTATCTTTGTTATGCCACTTAAATCTCTCTGATCATTATTAATATATGCATATCAGGCTAAAAAGTCTTCAAGGACATGTGCTGTGTTTGTTACTTTCAAGTTGCTCCTTGCTCTGGCTTCTGCGGTGCTTTTCAAAACTGCAGATTCCTGGGGTGCCTGAGTGGCTCAGTCAGTTAAGCCTCTGACTCTTGGTTTCCACTCAGGCCATGATCTTGGGGTTGTGGAATCGAGCACCAGGTTGGGCTGCACACTCCGCATGAAGTCTGCTTGAGATTCTCTTCCTCTCCCTCAGCCCCTCCCCGTGTGCACTCTCTCTCTCTCTCAAATTAATAAATAAAAATGTTTTAAAAACTGCAGATTCCCAGCCTCTGCTTATAGAATATATTGGGTGAATATATAGAATATATTTGGCCAAACAAAATACACGCTCACCTGTGCACATGCATTTATATTATCACTGTGAATGTATTGCCAATTATCTCAGGCATTCAGAAAGATGCAAAGAACAGTGTAACGAACGACCACGTCACTCCACCAAGTTAAACATGTAAAAAACTTTCCTTCTCCCTTCCCTCCACCCCCAGTACATGATGTTCTCCCTAGTCTCATTGCTGTCCTTCTGCAGCACGGGCAGTCAGTCCTTGTCCTAAACTGGGCATTTGTCACTCTCTGGCATGCTTTCATGCTTCGGAAATGTGCACATATATCTACAGAATGTTTGGTAAAATTCTGCCAATTTATAGACTATATACAAGAAGTTTTGTTTTGTTTTTGTTTTTGTTTTTTAAAGATTTTATTTATTTATTTGACAGAGAGAGAGACAGCCAGCGAGAGAAGGAACACAAGCAGGGGGAGTGGGAGAGGAAGAAGCAGGCTCACAGCAGAGGAGCCTGATGTGGGGCTCGATCCCATAACGCCGGGATCACGCCCTGAGCCGAAGGCAGACGCTTAACCGCTGTGCCACCCAGGCGCCCCATAGAAGAAGTTTTGTATTAGTCCTTCTGCACCTTGCTCTTGTCAGACGTTGATATATAGCTCAAGTGCATTTATTTTTCCAATGTCATGTGAGATTCCGTCGTACAGATACGCTTTGATGTGATTTGTTTTTCTTTTGAAGAATGTTTGAGTTGCTTCTTGCTTTGTTTTGTTTTTTATTATAAAATGCTTCTGTGTTTGGTACATACCTCCTTGTGTGTGTGTGTGAGGCGTGTTTGGAGACAAGTTATCTAGGAGTGTGATTAATTGGTCATGGAGCAGATGCAGCTTCACCTTTACCAGCTCTTGTCAAGTTGCCCCCCAAAGTCGTTAAACCGATTAGAAATGGATCCACATTCTCTCTAGTCCTTGTAGGTTTTAGTTTTTTACCACTTTGCTTCATGAGAAATAGTGCATGGTGGTCCTAATGATGATTTTTGTTACTAGTGGATTTAAGCATATTTTCATGTTTGTTAAGTATTTGCTTTTTTTTTTTTTTTTTTTTTTTTTTTTTCATTTCTTCTGCTTATTTTCCACTGGGTTTTGGACATCCTTTCTAATGGATTTGTTGTTCTTTAATAGTCTAGATACTTGTCCTTTTCTATTTATGTTTATACTCACAAGCATCTTCTTGCTGTTTGTGTCTTGTTTTATTTTCATTATTTGTTGTTCCTTTTGATGAACAGAAGTTTTTTATTTTTAAAGTTCTCGCTTTGGTCAACCATTATTTGTATGATTTATGCTCCTGCAGCCTAACAACACTTTTCCACATTTTCTTCTAAGCATGTTGAAGTTTTTGTTTTATATTAAAGGTCTTTTCCCACCTGAGTTGATT
Source organism: Ursus maritimus (assembly GCF_017311325.1). Classification (NCBI taxonomy): domain Eukaryota; kingdom Metazoa; phylum Chordata; class Mammalia; order Carnivora; family Ursidae; genus Ursus; species Ursus maritimus. The sequence continues at coordinate 67,181,159 of NW_024423675.1, read as the reverse complement.
TCAGTATACAATACAAAGTAGAGAGCCAATTTTACTATTTTGTTCAATATGAAAACCAATTGTCCGAGCACTTTACTTTAAAATGTATTGTACAGGGATGCCTGGGTGGCTTAGTCGGTGAAGTGTCTGCCTTCAGCTCAGGTCATGATCTCAGGGTCCTGGGATTGAGCCTCGTGTCTTGGGGCTCCCTGCTCAGCAGGGTGTCTGCTCCCCGCTCTCCCTCTGCTGCTCCCCCTGCTTGTTCTCTCTCTCTGTCAAATAAATAAATTAAATCTTAAATAATAAATCATTTTAAAAAATAAAACATACATTTGTCATATTTTTAATTTCCATTGACACATATCTGAGCCGTCTAGGTTCTTTTATCCCATCTGTCTGTCATTCCTGCACAATATCCCCCTTGTCTGGTCACCATAGATGAGAATGCCTTGATATCCGGTAAGCAAGTGCCCCCCAACTATTTCCTCCTCAAAATGACCTTGGCTAGTTTGGGCCCTTTGCTCTTCCACGGTGATTTTAGAGTCATCTTATCAGAAACACCCCGTTGAGAATCATGTTGGAATTGGGTAGAACTTGAAAGACTAATCTGGGGAGAACTGATGACTCTATCATAATGAGCCTTCTCATCTTATGATTATGATATCGCTTCATATATTTAGATCTTTTAAAAATGTTTTTCTGTGATGTGATTATAATTTTTTGCTTAAAGATAATTAACACCTTTTATTAGATTTAACACTAGTTAGTCTGTACTGGTAGATGCTATCAAAGCAGCATGTTATTTGAACTACATTTTCTAAATAGTTGTTACTAGCTGTAGGGAGGCACTTGGTCTTTTATCCAACAAATTAGAATTAATTGTAACAATCTGTCCTCAGGCTTCCTGGGGTTCTATGTACTTAGCATTATTATCTGTAAATGTGACAATTTTATATCTTCCTTCCCAATAATTCGCATGATTTCTTTCGCTTGTCTCCAATACTGTACTGCATATGGACAGTGCTGGGGGACATCTGTGTGACATTTCTGGTATCGTATGATATGCCAGACAAAGACATAGGGAAATAAATTATAAGCCAGTCCCTCATGAATATATCAGCAATAATTCTGAATAAATGAGCAAATTGAATTTGACTGAATTTCTTAAAAATTACGACCAAGTTGCATGGACAGTTTCCCATTAGACTAGTTGTCAGTATAATCTACCACATCGACCTATTAGAGATCAAAGCCCTATGATTACCTTAATGGATGCAAGAAAGTATTCAGTCCATTTTATTTACTGCTTATTTTTTTTAAACCTTAGAAAATCTAATTTTTTAATTGTAGTGTAGTTGGCATACAAGTTATATTAGTTTCAGGTGTGCAACATAATGATTCAACTTTTTTTTTAATAATAATATTTTTTATTATATTATGTTAGTCACCATACAGTACATACCTAGTTTTTGATGTAAAGTTCCATGATTTATTATTTGCATATAACACCCAGTGCACCATGCAATATGTGCCCTCCTTAATACCCATCACCAGCCTATCCCATCCCGCCCCCGAAGCCCTCAGTTTGTTTCCCAGAGTCCATAGTCTCTCATGGTTCCTTCCCCCTTCTGTTTACTCCCCCTTTCTTCTCCTACCGATCTTCCTCTTATGTTCCATAAGTGAGTGAAACCATATGATAATTGTCTTTCTCTGCTTGACTTATTTCACTTACCATTATCTCCTCCAGTCCCGTCCATGTTGCAACAAATGAGAAATCGTTCTTTTTGATGACTGAGTAATATTCCATGGTATATATGGACCACATCTTCTTAATCCAGTCATCTGTTGAAGGGCATCTCGGCTCCTTCCACAATTTAGCTATTGTGGACAATGCTGCTATGAACATTGGGGTGCATATGGCCCTTCTCTTCACTACGTCTGTATCTTTGGGGTAAATACCCAGTAGTGCAATGGCTGGATCATAGGGTAGCTCAATTTTTAACTTTTTAAGGGACCTCCACACTGTTTTCCAGAGTGGCTGTACCAACTTGCATTCCAACCAACAGTGTAAGAGGGATCCCCTTTCACCACATCCTCTCCAACATTTATTGTTTCCTGCCTTGTCAATTTTTGCCATTCTAACTGGCGTAAGGTGGTATCTCAATGTGGTTTTGATTTGAATTTCCCTGATGGCTAATGATTTTGAACATTTTTTCATGTGTCTGTTAGCCATTTGTATGTCTTCATTGGAAAAGTGTCTGTTCATATCTTCTGCCCATTTTTTGATTTGATTATTTGTTTCTCGTGTATTGAGTTTGAGAAGTTCTTTGTAGATCTTGGATACCAGTCTTTTATCTGTAGTGTCATTTGCAAATATCTTCTCCCATTCTGTGGACTGCCTCTTAGTTTTACACATGCACAGCTCATAAGCCTAGTCCCCGTCTGTCACCATACATTATTACAACATCACTGACTCTATTCCCTATGCTGTACTCTTCATCCCTGGGACTTGCTTATTCTATAACCGGAAGTTGGTGCCTCTTCATCCCCATCACCTGTCTCACCCATCCCTCCCCACCATCCCCTCTGGCAGCTTCCAGCAGTCATGATCATGCCTTGGTTCTTGCAGTCACCCTCAACACATGAGCTACTCTGAATATTGTTCTGCAGTTAAGCTAAATGACCAGAAATTTGGCTTTCTGGCCTTCACTTAACTTTGTTCCTCATAAAATCTCTTTGATGAGTTGTCCTCTTGAGTTGTTTGACTGCCTCGCTGTGAGAGGAGCTTTATGTACTTCAGGAAATTATCGAGCGTAAGTTTGGGTTTGGAACACAAGCAACCAGGCCCATTTGGTTTCTTCTAGCAAATGGTCATTTTTAATCATGTGCACACTTGAGTTTAGTATACATGTCCCTCATGACCTCATTTGTTGGGAAGCTCAAATGTGTGCTGGTCCTCCAGCCAATTTCCTAGAAAGTATAGCAAATAATCTGTGTTATGGGCCCTGGCTTTAATATTCTCAAATTTACCTCCTAAGATCCCAGTTTCTTCTTGTGTTAATTTATCCTGGCCTGTCTTACTGGTTGTTTTTTAAAATCATGTTGAAAAAATAATATTTGGAGAGCTAATCTGAGGCAAGTCACCTAATCCGTGCATCCACCCTGCTGTGTCTTTCTGAACTAGACGTTTAGCGTTTGGATCACGCATCGGGTGCTTACGACCTTCTGCCCTGACTCGCAATGTCTCCCGGCCTCCTCAGTGAATTGTAACATACTTGAGGGCGAGGATCAGTCCTAATACAGCCTTCCCACCCACTTGGAGCCAAGAGGTGTGCACACAACAGTCACTAAGTTAGGAAGCATTATGTGACCGAGAACGTCCTTGACCTTATGCTAGACTGTGCTGAAAGAGATTGCAGAGAGGACTGCGTGCAGTCAGGCAGTCTGCTCAACGCTGTGGAAGTCTCTATGAAAACAGTGAGAGAAAGCTAAGCTATGTGTTGGTGTAGTCAGTAACCCAGATTGGAGTTTTGACCTTGTTTGACTAAATTTGTTATGATGAATTAAACGTATCTATAGTGAAGTAGTTGTTTATAGGGAACGAACTAACTTTTCTAATCATATCTGAACCAGGAGTTGATCTGTTTTTAAGTCAGGAAAATAGTAAAGATATTATTTTTATTAGTTTTGAAAGGATATTAGTTAACTATTCAAAAATGACAGTGTTCTAATAATTGAAGCAATTTAGGGATTACAGAGTAAAAGCTGAAAGAACTGCATTTTGTGCCGTGAAAACCAGTATAACTAAAATACAACTAGAAATATTTAAAACCATGGAGAAATATTTGTGATAAATACGATGGGCAAGGGTGAATATAGGTAGCACATATCCGAGTGCTAAAAATAATTAAAGACTGTGTGTAAATGTGTAAAGAAACCTCAGGGACACTTTACATAAAGAAACTGTGGTATGAACTTCCCCACAACTCTGAGTGCTTGATGTCAAGAGATGACTTTTATCGCTCATTTAGAGAAATTAAATTAGCTAGCATCTGTATAAAATTGAATTAAAACACCAATGGGCTATCATTTCAATCCTGCTAAAACTCACAAACATTATTTTAAAAATAAAATGAGGGCCAGAGAGTTTGCACAGAAAGAGGTATCCTGAAAAATGACTAACGATACTGTAAATCAGGATATCACCTTTAAATAAAAATAATTGTATCTGTTAGCCGGGAGTCTCAGGACTGGAAATTTAACAAAAATAAGTAACTTGAAATATTAAAAAGGCTTCTTATTGGTCCACAGTCTCTGATCCAAGCCCCGGGCCTGATGTGTCTCAGAATTCAGGAATTTTATTATTCTTTAAAAAGATGATATGGTGGGGCGCCTGGGTGGCGCAGTCGTTAAGCGTCTGCCTTTGGCTCAGGGCGTGATCCCAGAGCTCTAGGATGGAGCCCCGCGTCAGGCTCCTCCGCTGAGAGCCTGCTTCTTCGTCTCCCACTCCCCCTGCTTGTGTTCTCTCTCTCCCTGGCTGTCTCTCTCTCTGTCAAATAAATAAATAAAATCTTTAAAAAAAATAAAAATAAAAAGATGATATGGTGCATCGACTATATGTCACATAACATCCCCGAGGGTCTAAGTCAACACCTAACTTCAAACACATTGACCTCTCTCCTGTAGGGCATGTCAGTGTCTACCTGAAGCAAGATAATGACTCAATGAATTTTGAGTTCAAATTTAAGAAAAATATTTAGTTTTGCTTTTAAACTTGGGAAAAATTTAGGCTTAGTGCTTTTTTATTTCATAAATGTGAATAACACATTGCCTGAAATAGATTATTAAAAGCATTATTTATGTCACAAATAATATAAACAAACAAAACAATTTTAAATTAAATATTTATGGAAGGAAATATATTGATAGAAAGTGGAAATAATTATAGAAAGTCTTAAGCAAATGATGATGGATCAGCTCAGTGAAAAACTAGGAGGACTAAAATTAAAATTAAGGTAATTAGGTATCGATGTGTAAAAATGTTTTTTAAATGTTTAAAAACTGGCTCAGTCTTTACTACGCAATTCTTAATTATTGTAGATACCAAAATGCAAGCATTCTTGGCTTATGCGTTCCGTAAGAATTGGACAAATTTAGAAATCTTTTTCCTGGGGTGTCGGGGCATCTGGGTGGCTCAGTCAGTTGAACGTCTGCCTTTGGCCAGGTCCTGATCACAGGGTCCTGGGATCGAGTCCCGCACCAGGCCCCCTGCTCAGCAGGGAGTCTGCGTCTCCCTCTCCCTCTGCCCCTCCCCCTGCTCATGCTCTCTCCGTCTCTCTCTCTCAAATAAATAAATAAGATCTTTTTTAAAAAAATCTTCTTCCTGTAGGTATCACTACCATAAACATGAGATTATTTTAGAAATATGTAATGGATTAATGTCTTAGAGTGTTTGAAACCATTGTAAAAGCTAGCCCTTTCAAATAGATTACCTGGGAACTTTCGATTTTACCCCAAAGGCAATATCTAGAGGTGATAAATCACTATCCAGAGGTCACAGTCACCTCTCGGGTTACGTATTCCCCACGCATCCCATCTGCCTGTGTCGATAAACACAGGTAAAGCAGCCTGTTCAATGTTCTCGATGGAATACTCATTTAAATAAAAATAAAGTGGGTGAAATCACAGACCGTCTCCATTCTTTCATCTATAAAATGAAGATAATGCCATTTACTAACATTCCTGTTGAAGATTAAAGAGGGAGTCAGAACATCTTGATTTGAGTCCTGACTTTTCACTTAATTGGCTGTGATTGAGGCCCATTTAGTCAATGAGTCTGCATTAGGAGGTTAGTTGTTTACTGTATTAGCTCAGGGGAAGGGCAGGAGAGAGCAGGGCTAACGGCGGGTCTGCAGCACGTGTGTCTCCGTGCCACCCGCAGAAACACATCAATCCAGTGTATGGAGCAAGAAGTGGAGGCTTGCAAACATCAACTAAACCGATAACTCTGAACTCTCCTAGGGCTTGTGCTTCGATTCCACAGACAGAGAGGGGACACGCAGGCAGCCTTTGTCCAATAAATCAGGGACAACCATAAGAAATACTTTCCACATCGTCCTCCAAGTAGAAGTGCAGCAGTGCCGAGTCCAAATAGAATCCGGGGTGTAGTGAGTCTTGCACCAATGCTCGTTTCTTCATGTTCGTCAGAGTGCTGTGGCTTCCTGAGATGTTAACAGTAGAGAAACAGGTGACAGCACGGGGGACACTGGCCACTATTTCGGCAACTTTTCTGTACATCTTAAATTACTGCAAAGTAAAGAAGGTTTAAAAAGTGACAGATCTGGAAACTCTTAGACAGTAGGTCCACTTGACTATAAGGTACTTCATGGGAAGTGCCTAGACTAGTCACAAGCACAGAACAGATACACAGTAACTACCTATGAAATGACTGAGTGACTCATTCCGCTAATAACAAATACCAGCTAAAACACAGACTGGTGGTCCCCGGGCTCCGCAACAAGTTACTCGCAACACCTGTTCTTCCTCTGTAAGAAGACAAGGAGACGTCAGGGCAGGTGTGAAGTGAACACCTGCCCGCACGTGCTGGATGCTCACAGTAGATTAACTTATTCTCGGTCAGCGCAAACAGGTGGTAGCCGAGTCTGTCCCCCGTCCGTGACCCAGGAGGGCCAGCCCTGCTTCCACAGGGGGTCATGGTGCGCGAGTCAGCAGGTGGGATGGCACAGGCAGAGATAGAAGCAGGTAGCTAGGACCTGGCCATGTGCACAAGGGGACCCGTCCTGAGAAGGGTCGTGCTCACCCCAGTGCCAGCCAGTAGCCCGAGATTTAAGTCAGGTCTGTGCTGGCTGTCACGGTTAGATACACGCTCGATTCCAGTTACTGACACTTGTCAGTAAGCTTAAAGGTAACAGTTGGGAGCCGGAGGCAAGTCACAGGTCTTGCTGCTGTTTGAGGCCCCCTGGCTCTGACCCTACAGACATAGCTAAGGGGTGGGGAGTGGGTTCTGGCATCAGGTGGTCTGGGTTTGGATTGGGATGCCACTGCTCAAGGGCAAATTGCTTAACCTTGTGATTCATTCTTTATCCATGAAAGGAGTAACGACTAAAGCCCCATTTGTGCGATTGCCATCGTAATATTAAGTGACGTCGGACAGGGAAGGACCTGGAACAGAGAGGCACTTGAAAGACGTTAACCATCACAGTCCTAGGACTGCAAGGGGGCGGCTCGCACGTCTGAGCCAGGGTGCCACGGAGCAGTTACAAGTCGCTCCGAGCTTGAAGGCATTCAGGTCTGTCAGCTAATTAATTCTCTGAGTCTCGGTTCTTTCTTCTCTAAAATGGAGATAATGACACTCCCAGGGCGAGTGTCATAATTAAGACCGGGCATCACACAAGTGGCATTTGCTGTGATGATTGTCATGACCTGTAGCAAAACATAGGTGACTTCGTTTACATCCGCTGTTCTTCCACACCTTGCTGCCACCCCCCACCTGCATTCTGCATTGTATGGTCTCAGTAGGTCATCTTTGCAAATGACATAACAGAAAAATTGAAATAAAATCTCTAGGAAAACCCCTTGGTCTGTGGTTTTTGATCTTGTAAAGTTAGAAGTCATGCTCTGCAGAATTTTTTTCAAAAAGTGAATCATTACAGGTATAAATAAATCTTTCTGTGTACCTGTCACCAATTCCATTTCCTTCCCTCCCTTTCCATAAGAAATCAGTAACCTAAATTTAGCAGCTTTTAGTCACATGCTTTTACAATGATTTAAAAACTCGTAAAAACTTTTACTATGTATGTATATATTTCTGTGTACTGTGTAATATTGCTGCACATGCTTTTACATGTTGTAAGATGACACCTTTTTTTAAAAAAAAAGTACCATCCATGGAGTGAAACTGCTAGTAATAGGATATGCTTATATGAACTTTACTACTTCCTGCCAAGTACTCTTGAAATTCATTGTTATCAATTCAAACTTCCACCAACAGTTTCTGATGACCTGATCTTTCTCAACGTTCAGGTTTGTCAGACTTTTGAATTTGTATCCACCTAATGAAGAGAATACTGTCTTGGTTTGGGTTTAGCTAACCATATTATAATAATGATGCCAGCTATAATGACAAAGCAGGAGTAATCATTATGTTTCAGTCATTCTTTTTCAGACACACCACAGCTGCATTTCCCTTGGATTTGCTCGCGTGTCAGTTGCTGTTACCCTGACCAGCCACTTGTTGCTGAGTTAGGGTTCCAGCATCCTGACCTACAGGATGTCCCCATGCTTAATCCTTGTCTTCCTGTGATAATCTTCATTTTGTCCTTCGCTCTTGAATGAGACTAAGAAATTCTCCGCCAACACTTACTTTTCCTCATCACTCTGAAGACATTATGTGAATACCTTCTGATCTGTGAGGAAGGCCCTATAGGGGCCTCATTCCTTCGTAGGTCAAGTATCTTCCTTCTCTGGTTATTGTGAATTTCTTCTTTTGTCTTTGGTGCTCTGTAACTTCACTACTGAGAAACCCATGATGGTTAGTTTTATGTGACGATCTGATGGGTCCACTGGGTCCCCAGGTACTCAAAGATGATCCCAGGTGTGTCTGTAAGGGTATTTTGGGATGAGAGTGACACTAAGTTGGTAGACTGAGCAAATCAGATTGTCCTCCACAATGTGGGTTGGCCTCATCATCCCGTCTCTGGAAGACTTGACTGGAATAAGAGACTGACCCTCCTCTGAGTGAGAGAGAGTTCTCCTGCTGGGTGGCCTTCAAGCCGGCCCACCCACTCTCCTCATGGTTCTATGGCAGCTTCTAGCCTGCGCTCCAACTGGGATGTCATTTCTGCCGATTTGGGACTTGCCAGCTTCCATAATCAGATGGACCAGTTTCCTATGCTAGACCTCGCTCTGTGTGTCCGTATGTATCTCCTGTTGACTCGGTTTCTCTGGAGAACTCTGACTGACACAGAACTCCCTCGCGTGGATATTTATCCTGCTTAGAACTGTCATGCTTTGCTCCTCTGAGAATTCCTGCTTTCAACAGTCTTGAGAATTCTCTGCTGTTACCTCTGAAACATCTTCTCTGGCATCCTCTTTGTTTTTTCCTTCCAGTGCTCTGATGCAGGACATGCTGGACGTTCCCCTCCTGTGCTTCGCATCCCGTCCCGCCCCTCTCCTCTTTCCTAGCTCGTGGGCTTGCTGCATTCTAGGGAACCCTCCACTCTACCTGCTGCTTCACACGTTTGCTCCCATACACTTAGCCAGTAGGCGGCGTGTTCCTCTGTTTATGTTCAGTGACTATATTTTCATTTCTAGAAACTATTATTTGGTTCTTTCCCAAATCTGCCTCACCTTTTCCTCATAATAATTAATTTTTTTATTGTGGTTTTGAATCCTTTTCTAAGAATTTCAAATAGCCATACAGCTTTTTTCTTGTTCTAGCTTCTGAAACACGGGGGAGTGCTGGTCTCTGTGTTGGTTGTGCAGAGTCCCTGCCGTGCGAATTTCCCCCCCTCACCTCTTCTGTTGTTTGTACTCTGACACCTATTTCTGCTGGAAGCGAGTGTGGCTTGGGTGGTGGCGATGTCCTTCCAGAGGGAATTGCTTTTGTTTCTGGAAGGTATCCCAGTAGTCTCTTCTCTCAAAGACCCAGCCTCGGGCCTCTTCCCCGGCATGTGGGTTCCCACAGCACACAGACACCGTATAATCTTAGATGACAATTCATGCTGTGTGCATGTATCACGTTTTATTTCTCAGAGACCTTTCTTTTCACCAAGAGACCAGGAGAGAGGTGGTCCTTACATTCTCTTTTCCAGCAGATCGATCCTTCTAGTTTGCTTCCTCCATGGAGATGTAGCCCATGAAGAGCCCTGGTTTTAAGCTGATAGCTCAGCTCCAGCTCCTCACCTTGTATGGACCCACAACCTCATGCCATATCCATGAACAGAAATTTAAAATTGCCCGGGCACATGGGTGTTGCATTTGGGATCCTACATGTAACTCTAACTGTGGGTGCTGCTGTTGACAAAAGGGCATAGTTTCCTCCCTCCTAGACCAGATTGTCATTGTATGGTAGAGCTGTAGACTAATTTTTCATATATGGAGTGTTCTTGACTTCCATGAAAGCTTGATGCAGGAGGAAGAGGTGGTGGGGTACAGTAAGTAATGAGAAAGTGGCATTATAGTTTTTGAGGCAGGAGAACAGTTTAATTTTCTCCTGTCAAACAACTGGGTGTTTTAATAATCCCAGCCTTTTAAAGTCTCAGACTTTTAAGTTTCCTTACATCTTTGACATGATTTCTCTTTGCAATTCCTCCCACTCTTTATGAGAATAATAGCGTGCTAATGCTTTATTCTTCTGTGCTTTTTATTCAGAGAACTCCAAGCACTTTATAGACATTGCCATTTATCCTGACAACACCTTTGCACACTGTGGAAGCTAGTTTGTTCATAGAAAAGTCTGTTTAGTGGGAAATGAGGACCAGCTAGCCCAATGCTACCATGTTGAAAAGAGAATATGAGATTATACATGAATGAGTGCACACAAGTCCAATCAAACAAATCGAAAGAAACGCTCCCCTTCATCCCAGCCCAAGGAAGCTGTTTTTAACCTAATGATATATAACAAAATAAATCATGATCCTGGCTATTCTTCAAGGAAGAGGTTTCATATGATAGCGTCTTGCTTGATTCTGTTTTATATCCCAGGTGTTGATGGGGCATGGCTGGGGAGGTTTTCTGCAGGACGAGAACAGGGCTCACGAGGATCCTTGTAATGGGAAAGAAACCAGAGCATCTGTAGCACAGAACGACATGTGTTGGGCATGTGGGGGCATGCCATTTCTGGAACAATGCAGCCTTCGTGGGCAAAGGGAGCCTTTGGAATTTGGAGCAGGTGGTAGTTAATTATCCAGACAAGGAACTGGCATCCCAGAGAACTCTCAGTGGGAAACAGGGACCTGAGAACCAAGATGCCAACAGACTCCTTAAGAGAGCTGTCACGGGGCACCTGGGAGGCTCAGTCGGTTGAGTGTCCGACTTTTGATTTCAGCTCTGGTTGTGATCTCAGGGTCATGAGATCAAACCCTGTATCCGGCTCTGCAGTGGGTGCGTAGTCTGCTTGAGATTCTCTCTCTGCCTCTGCCCCTCCTCACACCCTCAAACCCGTGCGTGCTCTCTCTAAAGAAAAGAAAGAGAGAGTTGTCAAAATACGGAAGACTGCCAGAGTGTCATTTTGGGTTGGCTTAAACCATGAAAAACCTATATAGTAAAGCCGGGGAGGGGGGTGGGGAGCATGAAATAGCAGAAGAGACAAGGTAGTTCTTCTCAGAAAGCCATGTCTAGTTGCTTCAGGGGAGTGAACTAGTCTCCTTCACATTCACGGATACTCACAGCAAGCAGGAGAACAGGATGAGTTAATTCATCCACAACGGAGGGGTATTCACTATGTAGTCCATACTGCACGAGGGCGGGGTGCGCTGTAATTTTGTGATAAAAGAACAGTGATATTCCACGCCAAAACTAAAACCAGGAAGGTTAATTTTGTAAGTTTTACATAAAGAGATCTAAAAACCACGGTCACGTCTTCAATAGCAGATTTGCAAAGAATACAGAGACATGCTTTCTGGCTACTTCTCACCCCGACTCTTGATGCCAGGTAAAAACTTCATATAAAACAGTGAGTTCTCGGGGCGCCTGGGTGGCATAGCGGTTGAGCATCTGCCTTCGGCTCAGGGCGTGATCCCGGTGTTATGGGATCGAGCCCCACATCAGGCTCCTCCGCTATGAGCCTGCTTCTTCCTCTCCCACTCCCCCTGCTTGTGTTCCCTCTCTCGCTGACTGTGTCTATCTCTGTCAAATAAATAAATAAAATCTTTAAAAAAAAAAAAAAACAGTGAGTTCTCTGTGTGTCTCCCTTTCCGTGAAGACGAGAACTGAGGCTTCTTGAGCACATGGTGCTACGTGTTCATGCCTGCACGTGTACCATCTCACAGTGACATCACACGGTTTCTGCACGTGGTGCATTGGGAAACTGAGGCACAGGAAGGTTGGGGAAGTCACCCATGACTACACGATAAACAGGGGCAGAGCCAGGGTTCAAGCTGGAAGTTTTGCTTCAGAGCGTGGGCACTTCAGGGCTCTGCAGTGTTTTCTGGATCAATAAAGCTTAACAGAGTTCAAAGAATTAACTGTAAGACACACTCCAGTTTTGATACCACATGACATTTTTATTGGTTAGCTGTTACTGTTTCAAAGTGGCCATTAGGTTTCCTTTCCATCAGGTTAATACATATTGATGGCAGCACGTTCGTTTTCCCCGCCTGCTGTTACTAATGCAAAACCCCGGAGTCCTTCTCTGCAAATTCCCCTCCAGCCGCACTTGCCTTCGTGCTTTGTCCACCACACCAGGCACACTCTTGCCTCAGGAACTTTATTCCTGATGCCTCTACCCCAGCCCTCTGCCTCAGAAACTCATCAACGCTCCCTCATTCCCTGCACGGCTCTGTTCAAACACCCCTGTGGCTCTGTTCACTTGTCTCAGGATTTCCTGCCTCGTTTTTTTCACCCAGTCTTGATTTCTGGGTGGGCTTGCTTTTTTTTTTTGTCATCTCGTAATTGGAATGCATCTTGTAGTAATTTTTTTCAGGAAATACAGGTGGCACATTTATTGAAAACATGCATACATATATGACTTTCATATATGCATTTACATTTACATATATAGGATTCTGATTATGTATAAAAGTCTATTAGTTGCCTTCAAAAGACAGCGTGGCTGCATAAATCATTCTTCTATCACAACAGAAATGTGCCCACCATCTTCTGGCTTGTGGTTTTACCCGGAAGTCTGAAGCTAGTCTCATTTGCCCTTTAAAGTAAGCTGGAAAGGTTTTTTTTCTTCTTTTTTTGTCTAATAGGTCCACAGTAGGTATGGTTATTTGAGAATAAATAGGAGGACTTACAAGAACTGTCAATACTTGGGGCGCCTGGGTGGCACAGCGGTTAAGCGCCTGCCTTCAGCTCAGGGCGTGATCTTGGCATTATGGGATCGAGCCCCACATCAGGCTCCTCCGCTATGAGCCTGCTTCTTCCTCTCCCACTCCCCCTGCTTGTGTTCCCTCTCTTGCTGGCTGTCTCTATCTCTGTCAAATAAATAAATAAAATCTTAAAAAAAAAAAAAAAAACTGTCAATACTTGATCTACCCTTTATAATTGTTTTTAAAGGCTCATCTTTTTCTTTTTAAAGATTTTATTTATTTATTTATTTGAGAGAGAGCGAGCACAAGCAGGGGAAGGGTGTGTGGGGGGGACCAGAGGGAGAAGCAGACTCCCCGCTGAGCAGAGAGCAGGACACAGCGCCAGATCCCAGGACCCCGGGATCATGACCTGAACGAAAAGCAGATGCTTCACCGACTGAGCCACCCGGGCGCCCCAAGGCTCACCTTTTTAAAGTAATCACTTGCTGAGCCTTGCTGACCATGTGGTTCTAAACATCTAAGCCAAAGGTTTATTAAGACTCTGATCGGATTAATACAGTGATCCCGAGGGACTTCGGATCCATGTGTTTGGGCCCCTGGTCACCTGTCTGAGTTCCCAAGTTAGGTAACTGTTTGTTACTACCACCCACCCCAGGGTAGAAACACGTGGTGATTGTTTATTATTTTATTATCTTTATTTATCTTTAAATGTCTTCCAATTTAATCCTTTTTTAGGATAGATTTCCAGCTCTCCGTATCTGAGATTACTTCAAGTAATTCATCCAAATATTCTGTTGTTTCCTTTTATCTTTTCATGTCTGTGAGTCAAGAGAATAAAATCAGGATGAAAATATCTCTGCTATATTTTTGGGATTTTCCATCTGAAGAAGGTTGATATTTAATTTCACTGAAATTGAATTTTCATTGCTTTGAATATATCCATTTTTTCCTAATCTCTCCCTAATCAGCTTTGTCCTAAATGACAATTCTTTCTTTTATATGAAATGTCTATAACTCTTACATAATATAAATTAGCTAATAAAGAAAGCAGAGCCTGAAAACATGAAGGGCTCAAGGACTAACTCATGGCCTAGAGATGTGTTCTCTTTGACCTGAGAAATGGTTTGAATTTCCTGTGAGGACGTTGGTGGCTCTGGATGTGGTACGCAGTCTGTCTGAAGCCAAGGCCGCCATCCCCTGTCCTGTTATTCAGGCTATTGTATGCTCTCATGTATCCCACCTACACTCTGGATGGCTTACAAGTGCGTTTTGCTTGAAAATGGTATCATTGCAACATCCCACCCCATCCACGCTCTCAGACGTTACCCTATGACTGCCTTGCGGGGCAGGTTGTGCATGGGGAAAGTCGGCATGTTGGAATTGCAAATGGGTCCTTTGTCTTTGGACCATCCCATTTCTCAAAATGTGTATGATTTCTGGGAAGCTCCAAGTAGAAGCAGAAAAGCCGATCCAGTGCCAGGCACCTGCGTGTCACTCCCAGAGGGAGGGGTGGGTCCAGTCTTCGGAACTGACTTGCATCAGTGTCCTCCTCTCCCGCACCCTGAAGATCTGCATGTTTCTTGCTTCGCACCAGACGCTGGTCTGAGGGTGCACAGAAGAGTAGCTGACCACGTGAGAGTGCCGACTGGGTTCCGGCGGGGAAGCATCAGGAAGGAGCCGCAGCTGCTGCGGGGGCTGTCAGAGGCTCTGCCGGGGGACACGCTTGCTCTGAGTGCCGGGCGTCAGGGCAGATCGTGGGCACACAGCAATCCTGCCGTCCACCCCGCATCGTCACTGTCATACCTTCTGAAAAGCGTATGCGTGTCGGGTGAGGAGGTGTTCCTTGCACTTGGATTTTTTACTAGTTTACTGCTAAAGACCAAGACCGAGTTGTCTGTCTGAGAAAAAATGTAAAGCCCTTTCTCTTCTTCCTTTTTGCAGACTCACAAAGCGGCTTTGAATTTTGGTCTTTTCAGCAGCATAAGATGAAAAGCAGCTGGACCAAAAAAAAAAAAAGTCTTCATTTTCCTCTGGAAACAAGGATTATTCAAGTTATGTTTCATTACGTAAACAAACATAGTAGGACTTTTCCTCGCAGTGAATCAAGTGATTGGACAAGAAAGCAAATGATTTATTCATTTCATTTATAATTTTTGATCTTCTGACCATCTTCCTCCTATTGCTTCCCCCAAATTTCCATAGACATTTTGGATTCTTGAGTGCACCACGTGGCCTCAGCCTGAGGAAAATAGGCAGGGAGTTGGCCCCCTCTTGGGACACTCCCATGGCCGTCTGTCAATTCAGGGTCAGCTTCCTGTCCTTCCCAGACCCTGCACCCTTATAGGGACAGGTTGGAAGAGAAAATAGGCAGCTAGAATGGTCTCTTAAAAAAAAAAAAAATCTCTGGGCTCCTGGAAAGGCCCCTGGCCTTCAGCAAGCATGGTTCCACATGATTCACTGGGTGGTGGTTTGGTTTCTCTGACAAGCCCTCACACTGACTTCTGATGAAGGCTCCTGAGTAAGAGTCATGACACAAGAGTCAGTAAAATTTGGCTACAATTGCAGTATGTGACTCTGAGAAGGAAAGTCGCGTCAGTTCCCAAGAACTCCCCTCTGTGTTAGTCACTGAGCTCGTGTGGCCAGTTTTCTGTGTGAAGTCAGCTCTCAGCTCCTCCGCGGTGGGGTCTGGTGTGCAGTCATCACAGCTGGGAAAATGTTCCCTGTGGGGGCAGGCACACAGCACAGAGTCTGCCCTGAGGGGGTGGGGTGGGGGGCAGAAATGCTTTCAGACGCTCTCCCCTCCTGTGCTTCCAGAAGAATCCCTTCCATTTGGACTATCCATCCACACGACGGTGCGTTATATTTTATTCTCCCCAGACTTGCCCATCTGCCCTTGGGGTTATTGTTTATTTCGTTGGTTTGGAACCCATCTGGGCTTCTCTGTAATCTCCAGTTGGGTCACAAGTGAACTGGAGAATGTTTTCCCCAAAGGGAGATGTCAGCTTGTTTGCCTTTGGTAGGTAACTCTTCTCGTAAAATACCGTACTCCATGCTTAGCTCAGCGAGGGACTTCCTGTGTTACTCTACACCCTGATGGTGGGAGGGATGGGTCTGCCCCAAGAAGCTGATTCTCAGGGCTGGGTGGGTCTGACCACAGGACCCCCCACCGCCCTGCTCTTACAAAGGAACCAGCAAAGGTTACTGGCCCAAATCTTTTTCTAACTTGGAACCACTGACTATTTGCCACCCTCCTCCCACCCTCTTTCCCCTCATACTCAGCCCTGTGTTCATCCCTATGAGTTTTTGCTGACACTGCTTGAATTACATCATCTGGGTAGTCCTTTATTTTGCTCACTTATAAGACCATATGCTTATTACTAACATAAAATTTTGAAGATTTCTTTCTAACTGTGGAGGATAATTCTTTTCCCCAGGAAAAAAAAATGTTCATTTTTCCTGACATGACAGTGTTTTACAGTTCCCTAAAATATTTCTCAATTTGTGTATGTGATTGTGTCAGAGAATAGAGAGTGGCTGGAGTTCCTCTCTTCCTCCAAGAGCTGGGATGTCGCAGAGTGCGACCATTCTGGTGGGGTGAGTTGTCCCTGCTCTTTGAAACCCCGGAAACCTATCCTATAAACTGTGTGGCTCCTTAGCTCTTCCTGCGCTGCCTTGCACGTGCCCAGTAGTGCGTACGTCGTACACGCATCTGTGTCCAATCAACTAGAAACAGCTGTTACTGCTAAGACCATGTTCTCTCAGCAGTGAGTGGACGTCTCTGAGGAGGGTGGCTCGTGCTGGTCTGACTCAGCTCTCGCAGCGTGTGTCAGGTGGGCAGGGGGCAGAGGCAGTGGGCGCAGGGGAGGCCTCGCCATGCAGCAGTAAGAAGGGATAAGTGAAAAGTGAAAATGGTCGATTTTTCTAGTGAATCCAAAAGGCAACGACTACTTTATGAAGAACAAGAGCCAAGAAACAGCCGTGTACTTTCAGGGACACTAACTGAGGCCTCACGTCTGACTGCCCAAGCCTCATGAATTCTGAAAATGACTCACCACAAGGAAATCGTCTTGCACGAACAGCCCCCCGCGTCTTGGTCCTCTGTGTCCCTGGAGAGTGAACCTTCACCTGCTTTGGTGGGAAAGGTGGCCCGATGCGGTGTTGTCTGCGTGATGATCGGCAGCCCCCCACCTTCCAGGTGGTTAACCTGCCGCCCGGCGCCCTGTGACTGCACCTGCATTTCCTGAGTATTGGTGGTACAAGTCAACCTCATGTGTGGAAACGTGAGCAAAGTTCTGGTAATTACCCTTGTAACCTATCTTAGAAGAACAATGAGGACCGGCTGGGCACGATAAAAGCAACGTTGACATTGCACTTGGCGTATGCAAAGCCTAGCACTCCGAGGGTCTCCCAGGGACATCAGAGAGGAGCGCTTCTACTCCCAGGCTAGCCCAGGCAAGATGGCAAGACGGCAGGCTGGAGCTTTCGCCGGTCTTTGCCAGCAGTCTTGCTGTCTACCGCGGAGGGAGTGGTGGTAACGGGAGTGATCGTGGGTTGCGCATCTCTCTGTCCCTGTACCTTCCCCTGCCGCCTCTCACATGTGTGACACTCCATCTCAAAAACGGCCTTGAGGAGAACAGGAAAGACTTTATAACCTCATTGTATACATGTGAATTCTGAGCCCCTGGGAGATTAGACTAGGTGATATTTACTGTCTTACTATAATTTTGCAATTTTAAATAAAGTCTCCAATTTTGCATCGTGAGTGTATGGCAGCTTCCCAGCCTTCCCCTTCCCGGTGGGAAGCCCTGTCTGCACACAGATGAAGGTCCCTTACCGTCGTGGCGCACTGACCAACACTCAGCAGTGCTTTCTTCCTAATTTTGATGGGCTCCATGCTTGTACTTGAAGCCTGCGGCGTATACTGGAAAACACGAATGGCCTTTCTTCTGCAGTCGCTTGCATAATTCATGGCCTGCAGTCCTCACTGAAATAGTTCCTTTTCTTTCTTTCTTTTTTTTTTTTTCAGCATCTCACAGAGAGATTTTATTATTTGAATAAAATTCATAGACTGACCTCCAAGGGAAAATAAAGAAATAATCAAACCTTTATTTTATTCCTTGGTTGTTCCCACACCCTCAAAATTGGTTTAAAAATGTTTAAGTAACCAGTCGGAGGCAGCTAATCAGAAACGGCGTTCATGTCGTAAACAAAGCTCAAAATGAGACAGTTCACACTCTTGTCCTACCTTCCTTCTCCGGAGAAGGCGGAGGTTATTCATCTCTCTGCTGTTTCTGAAGTATGGAATTTAAAGTATAGGATTGTTAGCAACTGCAGCAAAATATGCTCTTCTTTGAACTCTGCGGGGTTCAGAATTCCCGTGGCCCCATGGGGACCTCGAAGCGGGACAGCCAGGAGCTGGTGTTCCCGGTTACTGCTTCCTGTCCCTGCCATCCGGAGCGAGGAGCAAGTCCCTGCACTGGGAGCGAGTGACTGGACATTCATGGGAAAAATGACAATGAAACCGCACTATTTTTGTAGGCTAGGTCACTATTTTTGTAGGCTAGGTCATGTGTTAAATTTCAGGGACTCAGAGATGTCTGTACGCCAGGTAGCAAGCACCCTCCATGTCTCCTAAGAAAACAAGCAAGGGCAGGGAAGGCAGGGGCAGAAGCGGTCACAGGAGACACAGGAAGTAATTAGGGATTCTCTAGAGTAGATCTCAGAATTGTAATTGCGACCCAGGTCAGAGTTCCACGTCCTCGGTGGGGGACACTGACCTCCTCTGAATCAGGGCTGGTTATCTCAGACCCGGGCTTTCGCTGCCGGCTTTGAAGTGGTTAACTGTGTGTTGGTCTCAGGCTCCAGATGGACTGGGGGTAACCAGAGGTTTGGGGGCGAGGGATAATCATTCGCTTTATTCTCTAAAGCAGAGGGTGTGTTCTTTAATCAGAGTGTGTTCACACTTGCGTTATATTGAATCAAGAGGAATTATGTTGAATTCAAACAAAAATGCAGTTCAAAGTAAGCTTCTGAGTGCAAACAATGTATTTATTTTGGAACAAGTTTATTTATCCCATGTCTCGGGACCTGCAAAGGTACAGCATGCTGTTAGCTCTGAGCGTTCAAGGTGCTCAGTAGAAGTAGATACTCTGGACTTTATATATAGTAGACTTCACTTTGCCTGGTATTGTCCTGGGATGAATATGAGTTAATATTAGCACTAGTGTCATCGTTATAAGCAAAAGGAGCAGCATTAGGTTAAAGAGAACCACCTTCTGCTTTCCACTGATAATGGTGAACGTAGCAAAGGAAACCCATCGTGTTTACTTTATATGACGGCACTCGACATGCCTCAGAAATAGATTTCCATGAAGTTTATCTAATGTCAAGATGAGATTAATCAGAGGAAATTACCTGACATAATCATGTAAATAATTCTCTACCACTTGAAAAATTGGGGGGAAAATGTATCTGATCACATACACAAATTTGTGGTTTAGTGCTCATCTAAGAAATTACTTTGGAACCCCTAGGTCTAGAAAATAGTGAAAGGCCATGAAATGTGTAATTTCAGCACCAAGGATTTATAGCTAGCTGAGGCAAGATTGTAGGAAGTAGTTCTCAGAGGAAATTTTCAGCAGCTTTGGGAGTTTAATTAGACTTAGCTTCCCTTAATTTATATGTTGATGTCTTTTGTATAGGCTGTCTTCACTTTATACCATTTGAAACATTATAATGAATGACTTAATTTTTAAAAAACAGGGAGCACAGTGACACGAGATGGGGGATGTGTGCAAACCAGTGGGTGTGCAGCGGACAGAGCTTGCCTGCCGGACACAAAGGTGTAGAGAGCTCTCTCAGATATGAATGAATGTCACAGGGAAGTCAATGAATATCCTTGTTCTGTTTACTTTTCCTACGAAGGAACTGTTTACCAGAAAAAGCATCTGGATTCTATTGCTTTTTAATTCATTGTGGACCACTGATGGAATCTGGAAGCACTTATGATGTCAGAATCTGTAAGTGGCACTTAGAGCGTGGACAGGAAGTCCAGATGACAATGGGCTCTCTCTCCTGGCGGTTGGGCAGTTCAAGCCCAGCGTTCTTCTGAGGAAACTCTCCTGGGTCTTCATTCATACCCCAAGTGTCATTTACCTTGAAGTGAATAAAAAGCAACACAGTGTGTTCATGTTAAGAAGTAATGATTGGATTGGGGGTGAAATCATTCCTTACCAAACACCCAGATCAAATATTTTTGAAGTGTACTTTCCTGGCTCAAGGTTCAGGGGAAGTGATGAAAGGCAGTAAGTCAAAAACACTTCACCCTGGAAGCTGGTCTCAGTCAGAGCGAGAAAGCCCTTCAACCTGGCCGTCCTGACCCACCCCACAGGGACCAGGTTCTCATCCCAGCCATGCAAGGCAACATACATTTTATGTCTAAATAGCACGGTTGGAATTCAGGAGTCCTTCTTTTCATCTGGTCAATCTCTGTCCGTTTAACTCTTTTTAACCCTCTACTTTGGAAAAAAAAAACTAAGATATTACTGTTTTATATGACACTCTTACTTTTTAAGACTATTTATGGACTCTTACTTTTTAAGACTATTTATGGACAACCATACATACGCTCCATGTGGGTTCTTTGCCCTTTTCAAAATAGCACGTGAGCAGTCAGTGCCCTCCCTAGACCTTGGAACTGAGAACACTACTGAGTAAGTGGCCCAGCCAGAGAGATGGTGGTTGGGACCATCTGCCGATTCTTGAGACTCAACTTGTATTTTACTTAACCCTGACAATGCCTGACATCTTAGCAATCACATCTAGTCATTGGTTCAATGAGCTAAAAAGCCCCTAAAAAGCCTAGCCAGGTCTTCCTTCATGAGGATGACTATACAGGTCAGCCAAATTCCATATTATTCAAGAGCATTTTGCAGAGTGTTAGATTGATTGGTGTTAATTTCAGTCATTGTGTCTTGTTTATTATTGGCATTCACATTCAAACGAGAAGTTTAGAAATAATAGGACATTTAGGATACAAGGCTTGATTTTAGGAGAATTTCAGATAGGGACTTTTTTTGGTCCCATTTTTTATGCCTTTTTGTTTCTTTACACGGTTTTCATAGCAGTGCATAGTTTTTAGAGCAGGGCTGCTGTGTGGTTTCCAGTTTGTTCTGTGTAAGTTGCTCCTGGTAAGGTGGCAGATAGGGCTGAAATCCACCCCATTCTGCCCCGTGTGGCCTGGGGCTGCTCTGCCCCAAAGGGGCACCTTTTCCTACTGTACACATTGGGGATTTTATAAGTTAGCAGGGACACTGAATGTGAGCACATTGAAGTACTGAAAAGTATAGATAAGTCAAAAAATCACCCCAAACTGTATACTATCATTTTTTAAAGATCAAGCAAAACTGAAATGCTTGGAACAAAATGTCTTACTTCCATTTCCAAGCCTCTTATTTCTGCTTTTTAGCTATTTATTTCTCTTTTACTAAATAATATACTGCTATTTCTTGATAATCTCATTGTTTTTTAGACATCATCTACTGAGTTCCTCTTACAGAGCTGAGGGCTGATGTTGACAGGCACTTGCTGCCATATACATGCTCTGCACACCCTGCCAGCTCAGCGTGTTGAGATTGCAGTTATCAGTGGAAACACTGCCATTTGTGTTATTTGGTCCTGACCCAGTGTATCTGGATTCCATTTTTTGTTCCCTCGTACAACTTTTATTTTCCTTGTAATTAATACTAGCCTTGTTTTATCATGTGCTTATACCTTAGTTGTACCTTCGTTTATTGTCTGTCCCTTACATTTCTTTTGCCAGATGCCCTAACAGATCTGTCACAGAGCTGACAACACAGTTTCCAAATTTATTCAAAATGTGTTTGAAAGCAGTCTGTCCACTCCACCTGTGTCTTGTCCATCTGAGCCCTCTGTCCCACCATGCTTAGCTCTGCTCCTCCTGGATGGGCTACACCTGTTGTGTGCTTGATGTCCTGGGTCCTATCACTGTCCTGGGATGTACTTTCATGGCCCCTACTGTCTCAGGCTTCACTTTTTCCTGGTTTACTCCTTCATTTCAGCAGAGCACACCCTAGTAGCTTCCTGACAAAGGGCACCTGGGAGGTACATGTCTTGAGATTGCATATGTCTAAAAATGTCTTTGTTCCTCCCTCCATAATATTTGCGATGAGTACAGAATTCCAGGTTGAAAATCATTTTTCATCTGACTTTTGGACACTCCACTCTGCTATCTTCTAATGTCCGATGAAGCTCTCTTCTCATCTTTGCTTTGTGGCCTTTTTTCTTCTCTGGGAACTCTTGGGCTCTTTGCTGGATCTGCCCTGATAATACATTTCATTGTGCTGTGCCTTGGTCTCTTCAACTTCATTGTCCCAGATGTGGTGTGCCACTAAGCATGCGGACTTATGTGTTTCGGTTCTGGGTTATTTTTCTGTATTATTTCTTTGATAATTTCTTATCCTCAGCTTTTTAAAAATTCTGTGCTAAATTAATCCTCATATTTTCTTATCTTTTCTCTCCTTTTGATATATTGATATTTTTGTTCTACTTTCTGGGAGATTTTTAAAATTTTATTCTTCAAATTCCCCATTGACTTTTATAATTTTTAATATTTTATTTTAATTCCCATAAACTCTTTACTGTTCTCCAGGTGTTCCTTTTATAGCATTCTTTTTACTATCGATGTAGTATCTTTTCTCCTCTTTCTGAGAATACTACAGTGTTAAGAACATTTTCCCTCCCTGTGTAGTCTCCATCCCAGGTTCTTTTTTTTTTTTTTTTTAAGAACTTATTTATTTATTTGAGAGGGAGAGAGACAGAGCACAGAGGACAGTGAGGGAGAGAAGCAGACTCCTCGCTGAGCAGAGAGCCTGATGTGGGGCTCGATCCCAGGACCCTGAGATCATGACCCGAGCTAAAGGCAGATGCTTTGACTGAGCCACCCAGATGCGTCTATCTCAGGTTCTTTTAACTGTGTATTATTTTAGCCTGTTTTCTGTGTTGGAAGCCTTCCTCAAATATGTTTGTATATCATTCACCGCCCTTTCCTATTTAGGGGTGAGGCATGAGAAAGCAGATTGGAATCTGGGGAAAGGGTTGGAAACTCTGGTCAGGGATTGTTGCCGATTGAACTGGATAGAGTGTGATTGCATGGGGAGACCCCACCCCCCAATGTCAGTACCTGTAGGTCTTTTCTTTGGTAGAGTTCAGTCTTTCCAGGGTAAAGCCCTCCTGGTTCTTGTCAGGGGAAAGGGTGGGGGAGGGTGTATGCCTAGAGGCAGGTACTCTGGAGCAGAATGGGAGGAAGTGGGAGCAGTGGTAGGGGCACCTCGAAATCTGATCTGCTGACTCTCATGGAGTTCCTGCTCATCCAGAGCCTCATCCCTCCACAGTGTGTCTGAGTCCAGAGACTCCCTGGTTTAGTTTCTCCAAAGAATGAATCCTTTGTTTCTTCTGGGGGTGGGAGAAAGTATCTGGGCATCTAGAATCTCCGTGTACAGGTTTCAAACCAATCCCCTTGTTTTAAATCGGTATCCAAACTCTTTGAAATACATCCACATCACAGCGTCCATCTGCAGATTGTGGAAAATTGACAAGATGACCTAAAAATCTTGCTGTGCTCCCCCTGGTTCAGCACTGAGAGCGGGAAAGACATCGGCCGACATGGAGAGAACTGTGTGAGAGTCAGGGTCAGAACCTTAAGGAAAGGCTTCACGGGGCATAAGGCGGCCGACAAATGCCTAAATAATCAGCGCATCTGGCGGGTCCAGGATAAGGAAATGAATGCCCCAGTTAGGAATTGACAACACTTATTATAAGTGTGTCATAAACAGTTTTATTTTCACATGCTTATGGTAATGTATTTTTTCCAAAGACTGTGTTTCATTACTTGCTTTGGCAGGATGTGCACTAAAATTGCAACTATACAGAGGAGACCGTGCAGGAATAACAAGTAAATGCACACTATGTTTCACAATTTTAAAAGAATTAACTCCAAGTTGGCCAAAAACCTAAATGTAAGAACTAAAACTATAAATCTCTTAGGAGAAAATGTCAGAGGAAAGCTTTATGACCTTGTATCTGCTGAGAACTTCTTGGGTATATGACACCTAACACACAGGCAAGAAAAGAAAGAAGAGATACATTGGCCTTCATCAAAATGAAAAATTTGTGTGCATCAAAGGACACAATTAACAGAGTGAAAAGGCAATTCATGGAATGGGAGAGAATATTTGCAAATCGTGTATCGGATTAGGGATCGATATCCAGAGTATATAAAGAACTCCTACAATCAACTAAACACCAACAACCCAATTGAAAAATTGGTTGGGACAGAGGACTTGAATAGACGTCCCTCCAAAGAAGGCAGACACATGAGCAATGAGCATGTGAAAGGAGGCTCCACAAAGAGTAAGCATTCGGGAAATGCAAAGCAAAACCACACTGAGATACCACCTCACACCCACTGGGATGGTTATCATTTTTTTAGGAGGAAGAAATAAAATAACCAGTGTTGATGAGATGTGGAAAACTGAGAACACTGTGCATTGCCGATGGGGATGTAAGGTGGTGCAGCGATTGTGGAAAACAGCGTGGAAGCTCCTCAAAACCTTAAGCATGGAATTATCATCTGATCCAGCAATTTGGCTTTGGGATGTACACCCAGAAGACGTGAACGTGGGAGTTGGAAGAGATAGTCGTACACACATGTTCTTATTCACAAAGCCAAAAGGTGGGAGCAACCCAAGGGTCCACTGACAGATGGATAAACACATTGGGGTCTCTCCATACAATGGAATACTACTCCGCCTTGCAAAGGAGGGAGATTCTGGCACTTGCTCTAACATGGATGAACCCTGGACATTTTGTTAAGTGAAAGAAGCCAGTCACAGAAGGACAAAGGAATATTGCATGATTCCATTTCTGTGAAATTCCTGCAGTAGGCAAACCTGTAGAAACAGAAAGTAGTGGTGGTTTCCATAGGCGGGGGGAGGACATGCGGGGATCAGGGTTTCATGGGCACAGAGGTTCAGTGGGAGAAAATGAAAGGCATCTTGGAGACGATTGGTGGTGATGTCTACACAAGGCCAATGTGATTAATGCCATAGACCCAAACCCTTTAAAATGGCTGAAAAAGTTATGTCTATTTACCACAATTTAAAAAAATGTAAATAAAGCATCATCATGAAAAAGACTTTGGTTCACAGATACTCATCTCACTCAGATGTCCAAAACCATCTTGAGCACCTCCTGGCTCTTACTTTTCTTTGGGACAGAATCCTCTTGTCTTCACCTGTCTCTTCGTTTTTCCTAAATGCAAAGGAAAGTCACTCTCCCATCCTTCCCTAGAACTAACTAACCACTCTTAATCCTTCCAGCAGCCCCCTCACACTGTGGCCAGGCTCCGAGTCCTGGGTGGTCTTGTCTGTGAACGTGAGTCCCCTTCACCATCAGCTCCTGCCCCCAGTATTAAAGCTGGGGTGGGCCTCCACCAGCTTAAGGAGAAACTCCTCTGTGTGCTCTCCACATGGGCCACCATCCAGGCTCCGCTGCTCTGTATCTCCCTGCAAATGTCACCATGTCCTGTCCACTCTTCTCAGACCAGCTTGCCCCCTCCCCATACAACTGTTCTCAAAGGTCACTAATGTGTTGGTCTCCAAACCCACTATCTTGTTCTCAGACCTAATCCTCTGAAACCTGCTTGTAACAAACCATAGCATTGCCTCCACCTTCTTTCTAAAAGGCCAGGTGCTCACCCCACCTCAGAACCCCCATCTCTGGGACTCCAGGGGGCTTGTGTCCCACCCTGAAGCTCCCCCTCTGCCTTGCCCTACAATATGCAAGAGCAGATTCAGAGAACAAAAGAAAAGGAAGGCGCTGCTATCTATATAAAGAGATCCCCACTGTGAATTTCACAAACCAAATCCCTTCTAAGTAATCTGTGAATTTCACAGTTGTGGAAATTTACAACCCAGGCCCCAAATGTCAGTAGGACTCCCTGACTCTTGGTGCATATAGCACTCAGGCGGGAATGCAGGGCTCTGTCTCGGCTTCCTGAGTCTGGATGAGAGAATGACTCAGTGGTCTTTCTGCGAGGCTTCTGTTCCCATTATTTGCCCTCAGCCTGTGACGCTGCTCTGCGAGCCAGGCTCTAATGGGGAGGACTTCCGCCGTAAATGAGCCTGCATTTAATGTTACATTCAATCCCAGTCCCCTGTACAGCAGAAAGGGAAACCTACCTGCTCTGGTAGAATAGACTGCGGCTCAGGGAGAAAGCGATTTGCAATAGGAATTGTGTGGAGCCCCAGTGGAGGACATCGATGACTGGGAAATTAGGATGGAGCCCCACACCTTCCCAAACACAGTGCACAGCCGCAAAGAGGAAGGAGACTCCCCACTGTCGAGGATTTCATAATCCTCCCTCCCTGTCGGGCAGGTTTATACTGCCGTCTTTTCCCGGGCCTTGATTCATCCGATTAGTCTCTCATGCCTCCCAACCCCTCACACACTGAAAGAGGCTTAGCATGTGTTATGTGTGTGCATGTGTGTGTGTGCGCACCCGCGTGTGTACCTGTGTGTGCACCTGTGTAGGCACCATGTGTGCGTGCGCACCTGCATGTGTACCTGTGTGTGCGTGTGCACCTGTGTAGGCACCTTCTGTGTGTGTGTGTGTGTGTGTGTGTGTGTCCTCTCTCCACTGCTCCTCCCTCCCCTGCTTCTCCCTTTCACACTCATGGAATCTATTACTTTCCTACAGGTTTCTTCTCCTTCAGGGAAACTTGGCCTTTTCAGTGGCCCAGGATGCAGCATCCCTGGAATCTGCTGAATGGTTGATTTGGGGGAAATGTCTAGATACAACATTGGCGCGAATTTGGATGGTGCGCATCTGACGCACGCGCAGCCTCTGTTGTCTGAGTTTGAGTGCAGGGGCAGAGCGCCGTTCCAGCATGGGTGTTTTTCATCTTATTTAAAACTTTTTGATTCTAATTTTCATCTGTATAAAAATGTGGTTGCTTATCTTGAAAACTTTAGTAATCCGTACGTCCCTAAGCCTTGCCAGTTTTGAGTATGAGTAAGGGCACAGTCCCAGAGACCACGCGAGGGTCAGCGGCTCCCAGCACCACAGGCTCACGGGGGGTGCCGCTTGGCTCCATCCGTGTCCGTTCTCTCTCAGCTCCCCCGCCTGGGCTGCCGGCCTCCTCCACGAGCAGCCGCTGCTCTCCTCCAGCCGTCCTGCTCGGAGCTCTCAGCTCTGGGTCTGTCTGTGGTCAGAGCTCTGTGGAATGGGAAGAACAACCCGTCTTGGACCTTCTTCTTGCCAAGTTGCTGCCAGGGGAATCCCTGGAGCCCCTGAGCAGAACCTTTTGTGTTCACACACACACAACACACATTCTGTTGTGTGCCTGGGCCATCACTTTGTTTGCAGAACGAGAACTGCCCCCAGCTTTAGCTGCTGACCTGCCTCCAGCTAGTCCCAGAGACTCCCATTTCATTAACGGGGGAGGTAATGGATTTCTCTCAAGGACCGCAAAATCCCCTGTGAGATGAAATTCCTGTTTCCCCTGGTCTGACAACAGGCCTGTCAATGCCTGAACTCCAGAACCTGACCACTGTTCAGGCTCTGTGGGTCGGAGTAGGGAGCTATTGTCCCCCACCTGCCCCAGATTTCATGGCGAGCTACACCTCCGACCGACCTTTTATTTACTTTATCTTCAGTGTTCATGGTTGATTTTCAGTCACTATCTATTCCTCTTATTTTAGGAAGAAACTTGGGCTCTGTGTTTTAGCCCCAGAGGCTGTCAGAGCATCATCCCACAGTCTGAAAGGAATGCAGGAGATCTGACTCCCAGGACTGGCAGCCAGGGACTCAGGAGCAGCAAGCCTTAATATTACAATGACTGCCCCCCCCCCCCCCATAGCAGCCAGGCTGAGCTGACCAGCGCTCCATCCTGCAGGCTCCACGCAGATCTCTGCCTGAGTAGGAAATCATCAGGTCCCTCCACCTAGAGCCTGCTTGACTCCGACATGAGTGGCCCATGCAGCAGTTGGTCCCGTGCTTGGTGGGGAGAGGACGGAAACCAATACGAAGACACGAGGCGTCCGACTCCTTTTGCTTTTGTTTCTGCATGTTTGTTTCCATACAACTGTAATTACTCAAAATGTGCTGGTGATGGTTTCATGGGTGTCACAGTCTGTCCACGTGCTCTGGTTAGACGCAAACCACTAATGTGTCAATCATACTTTGGTAAAGCTGTCTGAAAATATCTCATTATGGTAAGGGACATTTCAGTCCAAAATATTTATTACATATCAAAAGTCATCCTCCCACCAATAAAGCATTCTGACATCTGTACATAGGACTTGCCATCGATTGTCATGAGACCGTTCACTTCACCTGGGACCTCATCTGGCTTCTGTTAGTCGTGCATAAAAAGTGCGGACCACGACAGAGGCCCACAGACACTAGCTCATACCTGTACCCCCACAAATACCCATACCCTGTCCTTCCCTGCCTCTCCATCCTGCTGTTCATGGCCCAGGGACGACTGGATTGAACGTTTAAAGCACCAGTGTTTGCCTTGGTTCTGGTCTCCTTTGCTGCAGTGATCTCTGCCTTCCAGCCCCATCTTTCAGCCACCTTCTGTTGGGTCCCGAATCCCTGCCTTTGCCCCTTGCGCTTCCCCTGGCTCCTCCGCCTTCGATGTTCAGTGGTCCCCGGTCTAATCATTCTCCTTAACGAGAGCAAACCTCCATGACCTTTGTGAAAAGCGGCTGGCTAAGCCACACATCTCCGCTTCACACATTTCTGAAGTAAACCTCTATCATCCCTGAAGATTTTTTTTCCTTCTGGTCAGAATTACAAAACCTCAGCCTGCTGTGGTTTCTCCCTCTGGGAACAAGATGCTCCTGATTTATGGTAAATAACTGGGAAGATGCTCTCCATTGTTCAGCGGAGATCCGCATTGTTAGTGTGAATTCACATCCTGGGTGCCTCGGGCCAGATGTCTACCAGGAAGGTGTGGTTTCCCAGAATCTGGTGCAAAGGGCGCTCTTGATGGGCTCCTTCATTGTTTTACTGCCAGGCCGATCCCCTGAGGGTATGGATCTAGAAGAGTGGTTCTCAAACCTTGTGAACCATGATGGCAATCGCTTAACCCTGGTCACACCACGCCTATCTCGCAAATGCCCTGTTACTGGAGACTTCCAAGGGGAGCTCTGCTCCAGATTATAATGGTACGTTTTAAGGGTAGTTGACAATATCATATCCTGTTGTCCCTTCCAGCCAGCTGCCGTCCCTTCACACTTAGAAGTGGGAGCAGAGGACCGGCTTTGCTGACTCTGAGAAGCAGTGCAGACCCCTGGGAGCAGATGAGCAATGACCCGGCAGAAGGCAGCGAGGAGTCCTGCAACGCAGCAGGTACGGGGTTTGGGGGGGGAGGGCGCCTGGCAGCAATGCACCAGCCCTCAGGGCTCTTCTCACCCTTCCTCTGTATCCTCTCCTCCTCCCTGGGGGGAGGGTGTCTCCCCGACAAAGTGCCCACGAGAAGTGTCCAGGTCCAGGACTGGGAAAGATATGGGGGTTCTCGAAGTTAGATTAGTGCTTGGGAATAGCAGGCTTACAGAGTTTTCTCAAACACCTGCATGGCTTTTTTCTGTTTTATTTCTTTTTTCTGTTTTGAGGATGTTTTCTTTTGACTTGCTTTTTAGCTCTTTTATTTTTTGAAGTTAAGTCAGGCGCCTTGTTGATTAATACCACTGCCAAGTTAATACTTTAATATTACAATGAAGAAGAACGTCCCTAATCACTATCAAGCACAGGCATTTTCAATGCAAAAATCATTCACATTACTTTTATCTGATGGTTTTTATAGCAAGACAAAATATTCAGCAAAAAGTTCCTAATTTACTTGGTATTTTTCATGAAATGGGACTATGAGAACCTTGGAGGTAAAGTTCCTTCAGTACAAAACAAATATGCTTTTTTCTGTTTCTAATGCAGAGAAGGTGGTGGCTATCTTGAAAAGAGATGAGTTGGTATGTTTAGGCATGTTTATAACATGGAACCTCATAACTTCTTAGCTGTCTGGTTTTGTATATTTATAAAACCAAAAGGACTTTGCATCAGGCCCATAGAGAACTCCATTCCACTGCAAGTGTGGCTCAAGTGGCCATGTCCATTCCTTCTTCTGTAAATATTCTATAGCCCCTGCTGGGTGCAAGTTTGGTTCCTGGTCCCGGGAATCCATCTGCCCAGGCTCCTGTTCTAGTTGGAGAACAGACAGTAAGCAAGCAAATGCTGTCGTTTCCGGAAGCGAATGCACTGAAGTCAGGTGAGGGGAAGAGTGAAGCAGGCAGGGGCTGGCTGCCATGGGAGCAGCTGGAAGGGCCTCTCGGAGACGACATGTGACCTCGGAGACATGTGAGCGTGTGTTGCTCTCCCGTGAGGACTGGGAGGAAGCAGGCATGGGAAGGGAGAGGCAAGTCTGATCCACAAAGGTGGCCAATGCACAAGGTAGGGCAATGTGGGGAAGAGCAGGGTGCAGGGGCAGAGAGGAACAAGGTCAGAGGCCACAGGTTGGGTCCCCACATGTTGGGAAAGCATTAGAGAATTTGAAGCAGAAGAGTGATATGATCCAATTTGTAATTAGGAAGACGGCTGGGTCTTCCGTGAAGGAGCCTACCCACGAGCAGGTGGGGAGGCAGAGCCTGAATGAGGGCACACAGCTGGCGCGACTTGGGGCAGGGGGACAGCATTAGAACGGGGAAGTGGTGGGGGCTGCCATTTGGAAGGCACCGTTGGCAAGTCTAGCTGGCCGATTGGAGGAAAGTATAAGGAGAGAGAGAGAGAAGGAATGGTCCTGGTTGACTACTGTGTTTGGGTTTGGTTTTCCATCCTAGGTCCGTTTGTCCTAATGGGCAGGGCAGGCAAGATGCAGTGTGAGCAGTGGGAGAAACTGGGGACTTTGTTTGGGATGTGCTAAGAGTGAGAAGCCGGGTAGCTCCCCCAAAGCCGCTGAGGAGCTGGTGGAATGCGTGGTTGCGGTGCCCGGGGGGACACGTGCGGCTGCAGATACTTTGGGATCAGAAATGGGTGTGGCATTTGAAATCGGTGTGCTCCTTGAGACCCCCTTGGGAGCACTGCCAGGGGACCCCTGAGAAATGGGCCCACTGGGGGAGCAAGGTGCTGCCAATATCGGCTGAGAGGAGGAGGGAGGCTGGGGGTCAGGTGGCCCAGAAACCAAGAGGGGGAAGTGTTTCAAGGAGAAAGCCGACAACTGGCAAACACACAGGAGAGCTGGTGGCAGGACTTGGGGGTGTGGATCCCGCGGGGACTGGTCACCTTGACAAGAGCCCTTCAGTGCAGGGGCCGGAGGCGCGCGCGCGCACACACACGCGCGCACACACACACACACACACACACACGTCAATTCCAATGTCACACTTAATTCCGGTGTGGAAACCATACAAATGTCCTTACATTATTGGGTAGCCACATGTGGCGAGTGGCTACTCACGGGAGAGCACAGACGTGGATGATTTCCACCGCGTTCCGCTGGGCAGCACCGCTCCACATCCTAAGGGAAAGGGTGTTTTTAAAGAAAGATTAGCGTGGGCAAGGAGGAGGTATTTATGGGAGAAGGGAACAGAGTAGACTGGCAAGAGATCGGACTAAAATCCTGAATGAACTGTAACAGAAACATGGTGAAAGCAAGATCATGCATTTGAAGAATTAGGAAACATTAAACCTAGGTCACCCATGAACCTGGAAGAGGTGAACACCAAACTGACCACTGCTAACCAGGATTTCATGTAAGAGCAAAAAAGAAAGGGGGGGAGGGAGGGAGGAAGGGAGGAAGGAAGGAATCAGTAAAAATACAGTAGAGGCGGCTCCAAGAATTTCATTTAAAAATTTTGTAATTCAATTCTTTGCAGCCCTGAACAGGATTCCCTTCAAAGTAAGACTGTTTGGTAATTTACAGAGGAGCTGTGCACCCCCCACAGCATCCTCGGACAGTTGCCCTATTAGCACCTCGAGGTGTGAATTCTGAGGCTCAGGGAAGCTAGGTTCCTACGCCATGGAAGTCCATTGAGTCCCAGTTCAGTGCTCTTGGGACCTCCTGGGGGGGGGGTGCTAACTAGGGTCTGAGCACCTGGAGACTTAGTTCTGAGCAGAGAGGAGGGGTCCGTGCCAACCCCATCTGGGAGCAGGACCAGGACAGGGCTAGGGGAGCCGCTGCAGCAGCCTGGAGATACCTGGCTCAGGTCCAGGAACCCGAACGTGGTGGTGATCATGGTTACCGTCAGCACCGATTCTGCCACATTCAGGATCAAATAGGATTTTCTGGACTTTCCCCAGGAATTCCCATAATTTTAAGACTGCTGTTTCCATGGGGAAATATTTTCTGTGTTTTAAACGACTGGCTTTCAGATCACAACTTTTGTATGCTAGCATCCCTAGAGAGGGTGACAGGGTTAACATTTTTCAAAGACTTAAGTAAATTCTAAATCACCTGCTCTGATAGGAAGAGCCCTGGAGTTAAGTCTAAGAAGAATGTGTCATCTTATAAAAACTCTTGTGAAAAATCTGCTTTTCCTTGAATTAAACCATGTAAAACTGTTATTCACAAGTCTTTCGCCCCCTAAAGTCTAGATGGTAAATGAAGATAGGATTTTAATATCTCTAATACTAGTTCCCAAAGGATTCTGTTATTAGATAATGAGAATTAATTACCCTCCAATATTTCCCTTTTTATCTTGGCTGCTAGGAAGCTCCTAGCAAATGCATTGATTTAATTATAGTTTGAAGTTTTAATGGGGAGGAATGTTAACACTGAGGACGAAGAGAATCATTAGGATGGGAGACAGGATAGAGGGGATGGGACAGTGACTTTGACTCTGGTTCAAGCTCTATATTTAGCTGAACAGGATCAGAAACTATACTTTATCAATTATCAATTACCTTACATGACATCAGACTGCGACCTTAAATACTTATTAGAACACTAATTTATTGACTTAGAAGGGCAGTAAGCCCCATCTAGGAGCCAGAATGCTCCTGCCTGGGACCCATGGAAAATTCTTTCCTGATACTGAGACCTCTCAGAAGCCAACACCGTCATCAGAAGGTTGCTTGGGGGGCACAGAATGAAGGCAAAGGGAAATAGTTGTCTAAAGGGTGTTTCTTGCAGACCACAGCTAACATCACTGAGATCCTCTTGTTGCCCAGTTGAGACCATTTTTCTGGTGATAGAAATGCTTTTGCTTCCCAAACTCTATCTCTTACCCTCTCTGCAGAGCCACACATTGCTAAAATGTGCTTTTCTGAAACCACTACACCATATCAGCCCCCTCTCTGAATTTTCCTGGGATGTGTTTCCGTCACTGATGTTATTAGGGTTCTGTACCAGGAACATTTCCTTTACCTCCAGGTTCTTGGAGGGGCATGGCCCTGTTGCTCTTCCTTCTCTCTCATCACTATCTGTGTTATTATAAGCAATCTCAGTTTGAATCCAAATAAATAAAATTTGCAATCTTTAAATGAAGCTTTCATCATTTAGCAAGTGATTGCTTTAGTTATTAATTGTGCACAGGCAATGGTCATATTTTTTAAGTTAGGGAATCTTTTAAAAAATAGACTCTAATCTTGCCTTTCATCAAAATTATCTATATCCTATGTGATAATAGCCATCTTATATTTCAGAAGAATTACACCCAGGAGCTGTATATGAATACTTTTCCAGCTAAAGGTCCAGTTACTGTTGGTTATATTTGACATAACATAATTATTTTGTATAAAATTATTTGAACAATCCCTTGGATTCATGGAGTTTGTCATAACCCCCCCCCCCCCCAAGAAGTATTTTTGGAAGACCTAGACTGCATTTGTGGCCACGCTAGTGCTATGGGGAACATAATGAAGTCTAAAACAGCATCCCTGATTTAGAAGGTTTTGTCTGCAAAAGCTTTACAAGAATCCCAAGTCCTGTCCCCATGGGCACCATCTCAGGGCTGGGGTAGTGCTGGGCGCTGGGGAATGCAGGGCCAGCTACCCGCCTCGAGATGGAGGTTTGCCCTTGAGACGTGGCCATGAGGACACAGGTCTGCGGGAGAACGGGGATGCCCTTTAAAAGGAGAGGATTTAACGGCCAGAGACAGAATCAGGTTAACCTGGAGAGCGAGGGGACCGCGGACAGACACCATAATCGTGTATTTGGCTATGGATTTCCTGCAACGGGGGATGGGGCTAATTGGCTATATTTTTCTGCAGTGTGCCTGTTCGTCTTCCTTGACCTCAAGTATGGGATGGTCAAGCACATAATGAGGAAAGATGTTTCTATTTATCTGCTTGGTTTTGCACCTCTTTGTGTATTTATCTAATCTCAGACTCTTCTCGTAGAGACTGAAAACAGGGGTATTTCCTGTTCTGTGAAACCTGTTCACAAAATCTAATCAACAGGTTTTTTGCTGTTGATCAAATCATATTGATTTCCTTCCCCTCTTCAACAGTCAACACGTTGGTGAATTTGCAGGTGTGATGGTGAGGACACAGAGGCCTCTGAGGGGTTTTAGTTGTGACAAATAGGGTACTGCGCGTAAACTCTATGTGAACTCTTCTTGGAAAGGACCCCATTCAGGGAAAGCCAAGGTTTCAGGGAAGTTTCCATCCCTATTGTTTTTGCTGCCAGCTTTCCTTAAAGTTACCCTGGCCACACACACCCGCTCCCTTTTTGACCTGGGCAATGGTGGTGTTGGTTGGCTTACAACGGAAGGGTTGCCCCTGGGCTCCCTCCCCTTTCCTGATCACCATGCTACTCCCCCTTTCTCTGAAGGAGCAAAGCAGGTCCCTCCAAAGCTGTTGCTATTGTGTGCGTCTGTTCATTTGGCAGTGGGTGTTGCTCAAGGACCAGAGCCAACAACACCCACAGTGTTTGCTGGCCCAAAGCCTGCGGACTTGAGTCCGTTCCCAAACATACACGGAATTTGTCTGTTAGGGACAACATATTGTTGTGTGTGACACTGCTGCAGCTGAGTTTACTCCCTCCTTGGTGCGCGTGTTAGAGTATGTTTGGGTGTAAGAGAAAATGCTGGAAGCTGCGTTTTCCGTGACTTGATTACTCCTGTAGCTGATGGCTCCATCCATTCTAGATGGTCTCATTTTGCGGTGTGAGAAATCACATCCTCACTGCTGTGGGACTAGCCACCGACACTCCTTAGAGAATCTCAAGGGATTTGAAAACAAGGAGAGATGGGCTGAATGGGCCCCAGTTGGCTTCTCAAGTCCCGCGCCATCACATGGCCATGCACAAGGGTCCGGGAAAGGGCTTCAGCAGAAGTGAGGGGCAGCTGCTGGAAGCAGTGATGGTCAGGAGGTGCAGAAGAGGGAGCTGGGAGGTCCCGTGGAAGGTCAAATCACATTTTATTGCTTTTGGCCTAAGCCCGAGATTTACAGAGCAAAGAGCAAGGTACAGGCTGATCTTGGGAGTAACAGCTAATTGGACGGTTTCTGAGTGTTCAAATGTGTAATATTTTGTGTCTGTGTTCCCAAAAGAGCATCCGTATGGCTTTAACTTCTTGTCTGCAACAACTCTTGAACTCATTTTTGAAAGCTTTGAGCTGATACACAATCTCCACTATGCATTTTCTTTCTTTGGAACTCACGAAGGGGAAACAACGAACGAACAGCAAGGATGTGACAAAAGGCAACCTAGGTGTGTGCGACCTTTGTGTTCTTATGGCTTTACCCACGCAGCCTTTTTATGGCTCTCAGACTTGGTGTCACGACATGCGTGGTTTTGTCCCACTTACCATGCCTGCCATGCCCGCAGGAAGCAAAAGCAACAGTTGCAACAGCCCCACATTCCAAGTGCAGAACCCGCATGGCCCTTCCACAGAAGGGTGCGTGGCGCTGTTGTCCTGGACCCCGCATCAGGTGTAAGACAACGTGACTGCAAGCTGGAGCTACACTGTTACACTTGGGGAGGGGTTGCAGTTTTGTCTGGTTAGAAATCATTATCTGCAAGGTTGCAAACCACCCAAGAACTTGGCCTTTCCAGCACAACACAATCTTCCCTTCTCCAAAGTGAGTTGGCGTTTTGTGAGTAAGTGAAGGATGGGCACTTCACTTCTAAAAGACTCCCCCGGATTTGTCTGAAGTATTTCAGGTCCTGTGGCCACGTTGAAGAACAGTGGGCTTCCCAGCGTTTATGAGTTAGCAAAGATCATCGCAGGGGGTTATCATCAATCTGTTTATTTTCCGTGTCTGACCTTTCCCAGAGCAAGTCCCCGTCCTGGGAGTTAGATCTTGTGGAGTGAGGATATCAGAGTCCCTAGGTTCACGGGTTTCTAGCACAGATTAGATAAAGAGAGCGCGTTACTGCAGCGAGCAGGAGAGGCAGTGCTCCTTCCCCGGATGACGTGGAGGCTGCAGCTATCTCGAGGGGGAGAGGCTGGCTGCCAGCTCCGGTTTCCCAGTGCATGACTGATGGGTGCCTTTGTCTTGTTTCGCTTTTCGCTCCTTTGAATTTTGTAATGCTTGTCAGCTTAGCACATTCACGAGCGTGCCTCATGCTGTCACTCTCCCACGGCGAATTAGAGGATCTTAACAGTCCATGTCTTGACGCTCGAATAGATTTCTAAAATGTTCCTGAAAAGGTCCCCCTTCTTTGCCCGGCTTGTGTGTGCATGTGTCCCCAGAAGGACAGCATTGTTCCACGTAAGTGTGTGCTTGCTAGTCGTCCAGGTTGTGGAGGGATGCTGCCAGCCCACGTGCCAGAGATTAGAATCAATCCCTTAGGGTGGGCTGTGAGGTCCTTACTCAGGCAAAAAGCCCATTGACGTCAGCACCCGGGGAACGTGGTCTGGCTTCATTGTAAGTGAAACGTGGTCACTGTCACAAGGAAATGGGGAAAGGGCAGGGTGTTCATGGAAAATTGCATTTTAAAAATGTACCTGTTTTTTGCTTTGCATGGCTTTTCTTTGCACTTAATTGCACAGGGATCTTATCCCAAAGCTGACTCTGCCTCAGGGCGTGTTCTGAATTCACCCAACCTGACCCTGGCCTGAGGTAGCTCCGCCCATCAGGGCTCAGATACCGTTTGCCACTCGATAGAAAGTATACGTATTCTCCTGACACAGCTGATCTGGCTGGTCTGCCGCCCAGCCACATCCTGCAGCCGTCCCCCTCGGCCCTGGGCTACAGGACCTGCGGCCTGGCTGCTCGCAGGCCCCCCGCACAGCATCTTCTTTACGGCAGGTGAGGACCCTCCACCGTACAGTCTCTCTCCCGTAGTTTCTCTGGCAGTCACTCTTCAAGACCCACCTCCAGTCCATGAAGTCTTCCCAAATCTCACTCTATACACACACGCACGTATAGGCGCACACATGTGTGCACATGCACACACATGTCCCCACACGCACATGCACACACACACACACAAGTGCACACACATGCAGGAAGAGGTCATTCTCCACTCCTGACCAGATACTTCGTCCGTACATCTCTCGGCATTCGGCAACTATTTATGTCTCCCCCCTTCTCCAGACCATGACTTTCCTGATGGCAGAAACTATCTTGTTTACTTCCATATGCCCACTGCCACGCATAGTGTCAACACATATTAGAAATTCAACAAAACGGTCTTTGGAGAATCAAAGAAAACTGCGTCATCCAAGCTTGGATTGGTGCAGACCTGCCCAGTGGCCAGTAGTCCCAGCAGTCTCCAGAAAAAGTGCAAAGACCAGTGATAGTGACTTGTTGTGTTTTTGGCTTTTTGGTTCTGCACACCCTCAGAGGACAAAGGAGACACACCTGCAGAAAGCAGGGGGCCACCCAGGACTGAGGTGGCTTCCCTGTATTCCTAGGCATTCAGTCCCAGGCTTCTGAAGTCAGCACCTTTGTCTGAACAAAATACCACTCCTCGTGTCTGCCTGGAGCAGAGCGATGCTTTAGAACCCTCTGTTGATTCTCTTTTGTTCCATATCGTGCCCCCCTGCCCCTCTCCCTCCCACATCCCTGAACAACCATGAATCAGCTTTGTCTCCATGGATTTTCCTGTCCTGGAATTTCGTGTGACTGGGAAGACATTGTGTGTGCCTTTTATGTCTGGCTTCTTTCACAGTTTTCCATGCTGTAGCAGCATTTCACTCCCTTTTATGGATGAGTAATTCCCCATTTTATGGATATGTCGTGTTTTGTCTGTCCATTCAACAACTGAGGGACATTTGGGTTATTTCCACCTTTTGGCTATTGTGAATAATGCTGTTATGAACCTTTATGTTCCAGTATTTGGCTTCACTGATTTCCTGTATTGTCTTCCGTTCTCCATTTTAGTAATCTCTGCTTGAATCCTTGTGATCCCCTTCCTTCTTCAAGTGCAGTTGGTCTTCTTTCTCTTGTATCTTAGGTTATTAATTTGAGACCTTTCTGCTTTATTGATCTAGGCATTTGAGCCATAAATTTCCCTCCAAGCACTGCATTAGCTGCACCCATAAGTTTTGATATGTTGTATCTTTATTTTCACTCATCTGGAAGTATTTTATGATTTCCCTTTTATTTCTTCTTTGACTCCTTGGTTGTTTGGAAGTGTGTTGTTTACTTTTCTCCTATTTGTGGGTTTTCAGAATTTCTCCATGTTGTTGATTTCTAATTTTATTCCATTGTGGCCAAAGAAAATACTTTCCATCATTTTTATTCTTTTGAACTTACGGGGATTGTTTTATGGCCTAGCAGTTGGTTTATCCTGCAGAGTGTCTGAGTGTCCTTGAGAAGACCGTACTCTGCTGCTGTTACGTGGAGTGTCGGTGCATATTTGTTAGAGCTAGTTGGTTTATATTGTTATGCTTCTATTTCCTTGTTGATCTTCTGTCTCTTTGTTCTATCCATTACTGAAATTGGGGTATCAAAGTTTCTAACTATTATTGTTGAATTTTCCATTTTGTCTTCAATTCTGTCAGTTTTTGCTTCATGTATTTTGGAGCTCTGTTGTTTGGTGCATATGTCTTTGTAATTGTTATAGCTCTCTGATGGATTGACCTTTCCATCATAAAATGTCCCTCTTTAGGAACATTT
Source organism: Ursus maritimus (assembly GCF_017311325.1). NCBI lineage: Eukaryota > Metazoa > Chordata > Mammalia > Carnivora > Ursidae > Ursus > Ursus maritimus. The sequence goes on along the minus strand of NW_024423675.1, from coordinate 67,142,096 downwards.
TTTTGTTGCTGTTTTAAAGTATATTTTGTCTGGTATTATTCTAGTCCCTTCTGCTCTCCTGTGGTTGCTGTTTGCCTGATGCATCTTTTTTAGTTTTACACTTTAAACCTGTTTGTATCTGAATCTAAAGTGTGTCTTCTGTAGACAGTGAATAGTTGGGTCATGTTTTGTTTGTTTTGTCTACTCTAATAATCTCTGACTTTTGGTTGGATTGTTTAATCCATTTACATTTAATGTGATTATTAATATAGTTGGATTTATGCCTACCGTTTTCCTTTTTGTTTTCATATATCTCATGTCTCTTTTGTCTATTTCTCTTTTTCTATACTCTTTGACATTGAGTGAATATTTTCTTTCTTTTTAATGATTTTATTTATTATAGAGAGAAAGCACAAGTGGAGGGGAGGGGCAGAGAGAGAAGGAGAAGCAGACTCCCCACTGAGCAGGGAGCTGGACACTGAACTTGAACCCAAGACCCTGAGATCATGACCTGAGCCGAAGTCAGATGCTGAACTGACTGAGCCACCTAGGCACTTCTGAGTGAATATTTTCTAATGTAGAATTTTAATTTCTTTAATAATTATTTTTACCCTATTTTTTGTTTTTATGATTTCAAACCTATTGCTTTTCCTACTATATCAGGCTCTGTCTCTCATTTATGATTACAAGTAGTATTCTTTCTATATGGCCCCAGTCTAGATTGCCAGCCTTCTGCTTAGGTAGTAGCCATTATTAGGTTATTTATTCCAGTTTTCATTTTTTTGAACACCGGGAAAGCAACCAGAATTGAAGGCTTAACATAGTGTTTCTGCATACAGAGGAGATTGCTGATTAGATCCAAGGAGTCCCCTGATTCTCCTATGGCTGCTCAACCAAAGGAGCCTTGAGTACCTAGTGTTATTATCAAATAATCTCCTTGGTGTTTAGGAGAGGCACGCATAGCACTTAAAATTCAGTGAGATAATAAGGAAACATGGGTGGGGGGGTTAAGAATAGGAAGTTGGGGGGCGCCTGGGTGGCTCAGTCATTAAGCGTCTGCCTTCGGCTCAGGGCGTGATCCTGGCGTTCTGGGATCGAGCCCCACATCAGGCTCCTCGGTGGGAGCCTGCTTCTTCCTCTCTCACTCCCCCTGCTTGTGTTCCCTCTCTCGTTGGCTGTCTCTCTCTCTGTCAAATAAATAAATAAAATCTTTAAAAAAAAATAGGAAGTTGGAGGGTTGAGGGGGAAAAGAGGGATTCACTTCATGGGATTAATTATATAAAGCCACACCTGAAGAATAAAATAATTCTCTTAGGTGCTTATTCCAAAGGACTGGTAGGAACCAATACTGAATGCTTTCAGCAGGAATGGTGATTTGAGTAAGACTGGCATGTTTTCTTTTGATCTTTTCCCCTGTAGATACAGTTCTTTTTTTGTGGTAAAATGTACATAATATAAAATTGACCATTTCAACCACTCTGAATAGTGTTCCATTGTAAGTGTACATTGCAATTTGTTTATCCGTCCATCTGCAGACATTTGGGTTGCTTCCACCGTTTGGCTAGTGAGAATGCTGCTATAGGCATAGGTGCACAATTATCTGTTTAAATCCATACATCTGTTTCTTTTGGACATATACGCGGAAGCAGGACTGTTTAAAGTCTTGAGAAATTGCCATGTCATTTTCCAGCGTAGTTGCATCATTTTACATTTCCACCAGTCATGACCAGAGGCTCCAATTTCTCCACATCCTTGTCAACAGTTACTGTCTTCTGTGTTTTGTTTTTGTTTTTGTTGTTTTTGTTTGTTTTGTTTGATAATAGCCATCCTAACTAGTTAAAAATGGTCACTCTCTATTTTTGAGTTACTTTTTAATAGTTGCTCTACTGCTTACCATATACATCTGATCAGAGCAGCTTCAAATTTATGCTAGCTTAACTCCAGTGTTATATAGGACTGTTACTCCTATAGAGCTCTGTTCCCTTTCCACCTTTTTTATGGTATTGTTATACGTATTACATCTATTGTATTACAAACCCAAACATACATGCTTATAACTATTACTTTACTGTCATCATTTCCTTAGCAATTATAGCTCTGCCCCAACTCATTTCCTTTGTGCTGTTGGCAAATATATTATGGTTCTTTTGTATTTCTGTATGTTATAGGTCCAACAACACATTGTATTATTTTATACTACTTTATTTTTTATTTTGCATTTTATATATTTTATAAATATTTATTTTTAAAGTTACATTGTTATAAGTTTTTTATAAATTTTATTTTATAAAATTATTTTATAAGTTATTTATGCAACTGCTTTTTAGGTGAGCCAAGACAGAAGAAAAATATTCATTAAAGTGTCTTTTACAATTATATGATGACTTTTACCAGTGGTCTTTGCTCATGTGGATTAGAATTATAGTATTCTGCCTCAAGAACTTTCTTTAGTATTTTTCACTAAATGAGTCTGGTAGCAACAAATATCTCAGTTTTTGCCTTGGGAAAAGTCTCTATTTCCCCTTTATTTTTGAAGTATACCTTTGCTGGTAATAGAATTTTGTTGACAGTTTCTTTTTCCTTCAAGCCACTGTCTTCTGGCCTCCATTATTTCTCCTGGCAAGTCAGCTGTTAACTTGTTGGAGTTCCCTTGGATGTGCATTGTTTTTCCTTCTTTTCAAGATTTTCTCCTTGTCTTTGCCATTTAGCATTTTTACTATGATATGTCTATTTGTGAGTCTCTGAGTTTATCAGATTTGGAATTCATTGAGCTTTCTAGGTGTGTAGATAATTGGTTATTGTTTTTCAATATATTGGGGAAGTTTTAACCATTATTAATTTGAATATTTTTTCTTCACTTTTCTTTCGTTCTGTACTTCCTTTTATAAGTGTGTTGGTGCGCTTAATGATATCTCACTTTTTTCGAGGTTTTGTTCATTTTTCTTTATTCTTTTTTCCCCTCTCTGTTCTTCAGCCTGCAAAATCTCTGTCAGCCTATTTCGAGTTTGCTAATTCTTCCTCCTGCTAGTTCGTATGTACTGTTGAGCCCCTAGCCAAGTTTTTATTGTGCTTTTCAACTTCATAATTTCCACCTGTTTCTTTTCCATAATTTCTCTTTCTTTATTGATGCTCTGTGTGATGCAACATCATCACACCTTCCTCTACTTCTTCAATCATGGTTTCCTATAGTTCTGTGAACATACTTATGGGTACTTTGAAATATCTTATTAAATCTGACATCTGATTATTCTTACAAGCAGTTTCTGTTGCCTGTATATTTTTTGCTTTCCTTCCCCTTCTCCACCCCCCAGGATATGGGTTATACTTTCCTGTTTTCCTACATGTCTCATAATTGTTTGTTGGGAACTGGATATTTCAGATAATATATTATAGTAATTCTATACTGATCCTCCCTCTGCCCAGGGCTTGTTATCATATTGGTTTGTTTATTTGTTCTTGTTCTGTTATTGTCTGGATTATTTTAGTGACACCTACTCTCTCTCTCTCTCTCTCTCTCTCACACACACACACACACACACACACACACACACACATAGCACAAGCCTCTGATAAGGCTCCTTAGGGAGAGACGGCTCGGCAAGGTTCTGGGTGTGCAGTCACCCTGGGGGGCAGTGGTGCTGGTGGGGCCCTTTTCCTGCTTTTCCTGTCCACACGTAGCTGTTCGACTACACTAATGCCTTGCTGGCTGATTACTCAGTTGTTTTCAACAATGCCCTGGGGCATAAATTGCTTCACAAACTAATCCAATCAAATTCTGGCTCCTTTAAAGGAAAAGTTTCTGAGGTCATGTTTGATATTCTGACCCTAGGAGGGCTCCTGCCAGCTGCCTTATTTCCTGGTTCCCTCCTGCAGGCTAGCCGGCTGTAGTCTAGGCTGTGTCGTCATTAAAATCGTGACTGTCCCCCCAGTTACCTCTCACCACAACCCCCACTGTTCCTGAGAGTGCCCCCAGGCTTACACTTCTCCAGGCTCTGCTGCAGATGAAGTCAGTGCCTGGCGCAGAAATAGGAGCTATGAGGGGTAGGCCTGCTTCTCCCCCCAGGTCAAATCTCTGAGCCAGGGCTCTGGGACTGAGGGTGGGATGGTGATGAGCTTCTGTCAAGAAGAAGCTCTAGCAGCTGAGTGCTTGTGGGAGAGGAGGGGGGGAGGGCAGGCAGGGATCCTCCTTGCTTGCCTTTCTTAGCGTGGATTCCCGCCCTTTCCCAGCTAGGGGAGGGCAACTGGGCCCAGTGCTCTCAGCCTGCCACGGGCAAGGCAACGCCTCTGTCCCATGGGAGGGTGTGGACAGAAGGAGGGAGACCACATCTTAGCTGCACTCACCTGGGACACAGGCAGCTGGGTGCAGAATGAGAAACCCTGAAGTCCACCCCTGGGGACAGAAGCGGTGTGACTGGAAGCTGGGGTGGAGGGGAGCCCTGTGCTCCTGCAGGAGCTGCCTGGAGTGAATTCTCCCCTCTGCTGAGCTCCGGACTGAGAAGCTACCTCTGCTCAAATACCGCAGACACTGGCCTTCCTAACGAATTTCCATAGATTTTCTTGAATAGATGTTCCTTCATCTGCTGTGTGCCCTTAGGCCCTTTGCTAGAGGCTTGAAGTGTTTGGGGTTTTGTAAGAGTCCTCACCAGTTTTACTGGGAAGGAGGCCACAGAGCTCCTCACACTGGCATGCTGGACGTGCACCCTCAGTGACACGCTGTCTTATGCGTATTGTTTTTCTTGTGGGTAAAACCCTTGTTTATGTCTCTATACAGAAACACTGTTCACTGCAAGGGAAAATGTGTTACAGAAATGGGGCTGTAAAATAAACATCATTTTTCATTGACTTCATTTTCAAATAAGAGATTTATTCCTGGGGGGAAAATCCCATAATTGATCGTATTGAAGGCTGTAGCAAATGCAGGGAGAAGCTGCCAACTTTAACACAATTTGTTAAAATTGTGCTTTTAGGGAGCTCACATTCTCCGTGAGTCGGTTTGGTTTGGTTTGGTTTGGTTCTGGAGCTTGATTTTACATCTTCTCTTTACAGTCAGTATTATGTTCTCATCCATCCTGTCCCCAGTATTTTAACAACAAACCAAATGAGACCGCCCTGGGCGCATCTTTGACTCAGAGAAGCATGTAGCTGGACGGCAGCTTAGAGATGCGGAGTGCAGCCTCCTCCTTTCTTGTAAATGAAGATGGACGGTCGGTCAGGGCCCGGCTGAGTGTCCTGCTCTCCTGCCCCCTGGGCTGCCCTCCGCTCTCCTCTCCACCTGCTGCTGTTACAAGACACTTCTCAGTGTGGGGTTGAGGATGGTGAATTCTAACCTCGGGCACCGCTTGACTCAACACTGTTGTTTATGGACCTGCCTTCCGCTTCATCGGTGGCACATGACTGCTGGCCCCTTCACACTGCCTGACCCGCCCTCCTCCTCCCTTTCCCAGCATGCTCAACGGAGTGCGCTGGCCTCCCGCCCTGGCTCACGTTACCTGTGGCTGCTGTCGTTCGACATGGTGCCTGTGGCCTGGCAATTGGTTAGTTATGAGGTTGAGGGTAATGTTTAAAAAAAAGAAAAGGATTCTGTACCTCTCTGATTTTGTAAGTCTGTCTCTGTATTGAACGAACTTACAGCGAGGTGTACCTGTGCACTGCCCCCAAAGGCAGGAGGCCTATTGTATCATGAGTCACCTTTTTTCTGGTTTATATTACATTATAGTGCCTTGAGTTATGTACTATCTACCATTATCGCACCTAGTGTTGTGTGGTTTTATGAAATGTTTCAACTTGTATCCATTAAAAGTAAAATATTGACTTCAAACTAGATTTATCAGATTCAGAGTACATTGTGAAAAAATCATATAATAACTTATTTCATATAATTGTGTGTTAACTGGGGGAAAAAAATTCTGAAAACTTTTATGAGTGTTATGAGAACAGCAGGCATTATTTGAAGTCTGAAAACTGTTTAACTAAGGCCCTGTAGATGTGTTGGTTTACCTTCTTGCCTGAAGTTAATTGGCCCCAGAAAAAAATTAACCCTGAGAATGAATTTAGTTAACGCAGCAGAGATGTGGAGATTACAAAGCTGTTCTTTTCAATCAAGGAGCATTGTTCCAACAAATCAGGTCTTCAGAACCGATCACTAAATGACTTTTACAATAGGTACAGGTTTTTAAGTAACAGTGTAAGGAGAAACCATGATGGTAATGTGGAGGAGTAGACGTGGCTGCTATTTGTTTCCTAAAAAATTCACTGCAGTTTTAAGTGTTTCACTTACCTCGTAAATTCACATGCTCTTCCCCCGAAACAATAAAAATCTGAACTAACCACTGAGTAGGGATCCACAGCGAAACTGGAATCCACCAAAGCCAGTAAGAAATCACTGATCCGAAGAGTCAACACTTAAATTAGAAGACATAATGATTTTTGTAAATTACAGTGTGACACCTGGAAGTACTATCTTTTTCAGATTATCCATAGGTATCTAGGCCTAGTCTATCCTCTCCAGGATGTTAACAAGAGAAGGACTGGTTTCCTACAAGATATAAACAGGCTGCAGCACATCTCTGCAGCTACAGACTGGGCTGGGATTTGGAAATAAAATGCCATATTCCACTTCTGGTTATGTTAGACAATACTTTGACTTCCTATGAGAGTTTTAATTCTATCAGGAAAGAAGGAAGGATTGATACTATGTGCTAAAAATGCCTACATAATTGTTAGGTGGGAATTTTCTCCTAAAGACAAAATCTGTCTAAGGTTAGCAGGGCTTGCTTGTGGCAGTATGTATTACTGCCCAGAAAATACTTTCTGGACTAAGGGTTCGAGGAGGAGCGTTTCTCCAGGTGTACAACAGCTGCAAGGCAGGTAGAAAGACCGGCAGAGGGGGGAGGGATGTGGGCTCCTGGGCCTGTGTCAGGAAGTGTGCCCAGAGGGGGCAGACAGGTTTCCTGGGCCAGTGACCCGGAAGCTGGTGCCCATGGCTGTCAGAGGGAGCACACGTCTTCGGGATGGCCAAATATCATGACAGCAGACCCACAAGACACCTCCCAGAGAGTCCTGTCCGCTTTCCCCGGGTGGGTGTCTGAAAGATGTGGGACTACCTGTCCCTCTTCACAGCACAGTGGTCGCTATGAAATTAGGCCCAAAGTACAGCTACGTGCCTTCCATCCCGCTCTTAGCAGAATGCAGATGTGACTGTCACAGGAGCATAGCAGGTGCTGTCCCAGCCTCAGGCTCCCCTGTGGGCTCACAGTGCTCCATGAGGCTGGGATCTACCAGCGTCCCCCCGGGGCAGGCAGATCTGGAGCCGGGCGGATGGGAGTCTGCTCCTCCTGCACCTAAACCCCCTCCTTGCCTCACAGCATTGCCCCCCACCCCACACTTATGCATTAGTGGACTCTGGTGAACAGAGCTCTCACTGGGCCGGGAGCTGGATCCATATTTGACAGTTAGTCTTGCCACTAATTAGGTACTTTAAAAAGTCACATATTTTAACCTAAAATTAGGGAGCAAAGAAGGACCTATGCAAGGGATGATTCATTGTAAAGACTTCAAGGGATGACATAAGCTGCCTGCTTATCAATTCATTTGGTGTGCGTTCAAAAAGTGTCAAGGATATAATTAAAATCCATTAATCCAGTAGGTACTTATTGAGTGGTTGTTTTAAAAGCATAAGATTAAATGGTAAACAGGATTGACTCAGAGCTAATAACCCAGCAGGGACACAGGACGAGTAGCCAGGTGCTTCAGGCCATGTGGGGAGCTGAGCCGGGAGGTGAAGGTGGAAACTGCCCCTGCCAGGCTCCTGATAGAGGTTGGAGGCTCAGGGGAGGCCTGCTGAGGACACCCAGGCTGAAGCGAGCAGGCGTGAGCCATCGGAGGAGGACAGGACGGTGTGGAGGAGACCGGAAGAGCTTGTGCAGGTGCCCGGGAGGGGCAGGCGCTCAGGAAACCAGACGCAGTTCTTCGCTTGCAGGAGCCTGTAGGTGGTGGGACGTGAGGCTGGAAAGCCTCATGAAGACCCTCCAGGCACACCTACAAGTTTGGACAGACCCCCAAGAGCCAAGCAGGTGGCCCAATCAGATTTTGGCATTTGCGGAGCTCCCCAGCTTCACAGAGGAAATGAATCGAAGAGGAGCCGGGCTGAGGGCTGGGAGACCCGAAGCCAGGCAGGTTGCAATGGCAGTGATCTGCAAAACACATCTCATGGGAGAACTGGTGGAGAAACGTGCCAGGAGAAAGGCACGGAACAGCCCAAAGCCCGAGACTGTTCCTTTGCCCCGGGGGTGAGACCCTGTCCAGTCAGGAGGTTATATGATGAGGGCAGAGAGCCAGGAGGACGTGAGTATTGGTCCCTGCGGAGCAGCAGAGGGGGGCTTGGGGCTGGAGTGGGATGGTGGCATGTGGTGGGAGACTCATGAGCTTTGGCATGAACCAGACCTGTTGTCAGAGCTGGTCTCTGCCGGTTCTGCCATGACCGAGGGAAAACGCTAGGGTCCCGAGAAGAGGAGGTGCTCCACACGCCATAGTTCACACACCCAGCAAATATAGTCACGCAGGGCATATAAAAGTGGCCAGAAAAAGAAAGGCAAAGTAAGCCACGTTACATACTAAGGGAAGACAGGATGGCCTCGTGGATGCCTGACCAATGCCTGCCTCTACGTCGGCAGAGCTGAGATCTGCCCGAGGGTGAGCCCTGTCTGCCATGTGGTTACCACGTGCCAAGGACCCCAAGTGCTGGGCGCGCCGTGCCCCCTCCTGCCACAACACTGGGGACAGGGGTCTGTCGGGGTGCCCAAGAGGGACTGCCACGCAGGTGACGGGCTCCACTGAAGACAGTCACACAGGGGCACCTGGGTGGCTCAGTTGGTGAAGCGTCTGCCTTCAGCTCAGGTCATGATCCCAGGGTCCTGGGATCAAGTCCCACATCAGGCTTCCTGCTCAGTGGGGAGCCTGCTTCTCCCTCTGTCCCTCACTTCACTTGTGCTCTCTGTCTCTCTCACAAATAAATGAATGCAATCTTTAAAAAAAAAAAAAAAAGAGTCACACAGCGAGGAGGTGGCAAAGCCCACATTTAAAACCAGGTCTGAGAGGTTTTAGTGCTTAGATTAATCCTGCATGAATTCCACACATAAATTTTCTTCAATTCTACACACATCCGTACGTATCCTGCATAAACACTGCCCATGAGGGGTGTTGTTTTGGTCTTTGTTTCTGGTTTTTTGCTTAACATATAACTTAAAAATTTTTAAATTTAAAATCATATGATTTGAAATGAAAACAGTATTAAAAAAGATACTTTGGGAAGTCTCCTATCACCACCACCTTTGACTCTTCCAATCTACGCACACACCTGTGCACACGTACACTCGCATACCTGTGCACACGCTCACACTCACTCACCTGTGCATGTGCACACACACGCACACACACATGCACTAGCACACAGCAAAGGAGGGAGAGAGCAAGCACCACGTCTGTTCATTTCTTGGATAGCTTTACAGAGTTTCTTTATATAATCAAATATGATTACATGTTATTTGTTCTCTTTTCTTACACAAAGGTAGCATTCTACATTTACTGATCTTCATCCTGCTTTCTCTAAATAGCAATATGTCCTGGAGATCTTTCTAGACCAGTAAATATTCCATTTCACTGCTTGGCTGCAGTCCGGTTATCGGACTGGAATTCAGCACTTAGGAGCAATTGAACTAGTGCCCACTGGCACCACTGAGACGGCTCTGAGCCGGGCCTCCTGCCTCAGCTTCCAGCCCAGGGAAATGCCCTGAGTTGTCAGCGGCAGAGTCTGCGGCTTCGGCAGTCACGCCACTAAACCACTCAAGTCCTGCTCCAAATCAGAAGGGGTTGGGATGAACCCAAGGGTGTGGGAACCCGTTGATATTATGCTAAAGCTAATTCTTCAGTTTGCATTTTCTTTCCCTTAACTTCTTTTTTTTTTAAGATTTCATTTATTCATTTGAGGGAGAGATAGTCTCTTGACTATCTTGAGAGACAGAGAGACAGAGAGCGAGAGAGCGAGCATGAGCAGGGGGCAGGCAGAGGGAGAAGCAGACTCCCCACCAAGCAGGGAGCCCCACACAGGGCTCCATCCCAGGACCCTGAGATCAGGACCTGAGCTGAAGGCAGGCACTTCACCGACTGAGCCACCTTTTCAAAGGCTCACAAAGCAGTCTCTTTAGGTGTTTAAAGTGCGTCCCTGGAGGAGGACACATGAGCTAGGTGTCATTCCTTGACGTCCGGCTCTTGTGAGATGCCTACGCATACTTGGTGCCTGTCCTGTGTTTTCAGTGTCTCGGGTGAAGCCCAGCCCGCAGTCACGTGTGTGGGGTCCACGGACTGAGCCATGGCCGTGGTTTAGGGCAGGAACTGTGGAGGCAGACAGTCCCGGCTCACATCCCAGCTTGCCCTCACCAGCGGTGCCCGCAGCCAGCTCCTTGCCTTTGCGTGGCTCCGTGTTCTAGTCCCTACCTCGCAAGGCTGTCGAAGGATTAAATGAACGAATATTTGGGAAACACTTCAAATCATGTCTGGCAAAGAATAAGCATCACATAGCGTTTATTTAAAAAATAATGACTTTCTGGGAACCTTCCTCTTTGGATCTCTGGCTGCACCCCTAGGGTGTGGAGCCAGTAACCACACTTCCCAGGAGCATCGTAGGTGAAGTCCACAGGAGCGAGGTAGAAAAGGTAAAGCCTGATGCATTATGCAAGGTTAGTCTCTGCATTTTATACTTACGGAAAGAATTGTTTTAAAGTCAGTCCCTTGCCATCACTACCCAACTACTGAACGTCAGTGCTGAGAATTACACTTTGTTGATGGAATCCATGGGAGAATCAGATTGGTCAGACAACACAGTGTTTCGAGTTAGTCTCACGATATGGGATGATTGATCAGAGCAGAAACCTTTTATTTCCTGAACTTCTCAGTTTTGCAGTTCTTCTCTCGTATCAGAGTGAAATGCTAAGTCATGATTGTTTATCTTTAAAGAAGCACTTTCAGGGCCGCTTGGTTTGGTACTTTGATTCCGCCCTGAAGAAATCTTTCTAGGTATTGTGGCTGTATAACTTCCGCACGGAAGACCTGCCTCCAGCCCCGGCATCCTGCCTCTGGGGGATGCTGGGGAGCTGGGCGGGGTGGGGAGAGGCTCATGAGAGCAGCAGGATGGAGGGAGGTGTAGGCGGATGTGGGGTTTGGGAGCACAGAAAGGAAAGGGGGCATTAGCCCTAGTCTGAGTTATTTTTGGTGTGCTAAAACTTTGAATAGAGAAAATTTTTAAATTCAATTAAAAGAACCATTGTTTTAGTTCTCGCGTTATTCATGTCCCTCTGCTAACATCAAACTATTTTACATTTCCCCAACCTTCCTGAGGCATACATAATAGCACTTAACGGCGGTTATTCTGCGGCCACACGCGTTTCGGTCAGAGCTGATGTCCGTGATGAGCTGCGGAGATCCCGTGGTGTGAAGGTGCTAATGCCCATTAAAACCAGCAAATGAGTCGATTACGTGTATGCTTACATTTGTGCTCTCCTCCAGACTGCTGACATCTATTGCACTCTCTAAGAGTTTTCTAAAAAGCACTTACCAAAACATGAAAAAAAGAACAAAGACAAATATAGTTGATGATTTGATTGAAAAAACTGCTACTTCTCCTCCCACTGCAGGATTTCCATATTCCAGTCTTCCATTTGGGAAGGTGCTACATTCGCCTTCTTTCTGTGTAAGGTTTGATGTTGCCACTGCCAAGAATTCAGGTCTCACCCTCATGTTCAAAACAAAACCAATAAGCCTGACTCCAGGGCGGCGACCACAGGTTCCCCCTGAGCAGCACCACGGGCTGCACACACCTGAAGGCGAAGAGGCCTCAAACTACAAATATGGCTGCCAAGATGAGAAGCAGGGAGATTGAAAGCAGCAGCCATCTAAGGAGAGTCACACTCGCAGGGAAATCAAATAAGGAAATATTTGGTCATCAGGCACGGGCCCAGCACAAAGGACTCAAGAGTTCTGCCGGCTGAGAGTGCAAACACATAATATTGCAGGATCTCAGAGGGCTCGCCCATGGAATGATAAGGAAAGAGGCCTCACATTTATTCGCATGTTAGTGTGTTCGTGGATATGCCCAACTTAGTGCTAAAGACACAGCCAGCCTGTCCCTGTGTGTGTGAGCGTGTCCCTGCGCATTTAGAGTGTGAAGAGGCAGCTCTGAATCCTGCTGCAATCATTTCCAACCAGTCCTCTAATGAGCCGCTATTAAAACTGAGGAATGGCTGCCTCTTCTCCTGTTTACAAAAACAATTAGGCTCATAGATTATATTTCCTCATTTTCATATTATCCCCTTATTATTTTTTTTCTTAATGGCTTTTGTTACAGTGAGTCAAGTATATCATATTATAAATTCTGCTTTTACACTTTATTATCAGAACTTAGGAGTGTTCACAAAGTGCACTGTGTCCTTCAGGTGCTCTGCCCACTGAATGCGTTGGAGAAGCATTCTGCTAGCTCCGTCGTCCTCCAAGACTGTCAATGCATTAGTCGGTGTCTGGATGAAGCCCTGCTTTCTCCCCACCTGCCCAACCCCCACACCAGGCGTGCTGGGCTCACCCTCTGTCAGAGCATACTCACCCATAGGAGGGAGCTGCTCCTTGAATGGTTAGGCATGGTGCAGAGAACAGTAGCACTGGTGGAGAAGCTTTTTGGGAAGGAACATAATACATTTTCTCCAAAGAAAAGGCAGAGGTTGTCTGTATCTGACCAATGCTGATGAACAGGCAGGCCCTTCTAATTTAATTTGCAATTGCAGTTAACACTTGCTTCTGAGTTTCTCCTGGTTAGCTTTGGAATTATCAACTGAAATATAGCCTTAGAAGAAGACAGAACGCACACTCTAAGCTACCTCGAAGAAGGATCCTTTGACTTATCTGCAAGCGAAAGGCCGTCGTTTTGATCTGTTTTCTGGTACCGGTGACGTGGTTCTCGTTTGGTGAAGTTTCCAAATTCTAAGTTAGCAGGTGTCGTTGAGTCAGTTGCTGTAAGATTTAAACAGAAGCAAGATTGTTTACTCTATGCTTTCATGGGCTGTGCTTCAGGCTTCCATACAATTATAAACCTTTGCTGAAGTGGAAATTAACTGTTTTGAGATTCTCAAAGGTGCTTATGGATTTCAAAGAGCAAAGTAATAGTTACATAGGGCACTTTCTTAGCCTATTTCTGATACTGGTCAGTGCCCTAAGCTAAAAAAATAATTTCAAAAATCGCAGATGCATTCCCTAGAGCTAACAAAGGTGTTCTGTTCCTAGATGGCCACAGATTTAACTTCAAGGAGGTTAAATTGTGGTCTGAGTTCCACAATCACTTCATTGATTCAGCTGATCCCAGGGTTATTCCAAAGACATACTATGACAAAATTGACCTGAAAGGAAGTTAAAATGACCAAAGGGTATATGGAACTTTGAATGTAATGCTAACATCAAATTAAGTTCTGCTAAAAATCAAACCTCAATGATTCATTGTATTTGTTTAACCTTCAAATGTGGCCTCTGGAAAACATCACTACGATGCCCAGACATGGGTTCTTGAAGGTTCTTCTCATGCATCTGGAAAACTCAGTACAGTAGCACAGGCATGTGGGAGTGAGTACGGTGCCTGATTTGGAAACAATAGATGGTGTTGCTAGGGCACGCCATAACTCAGCAATGGTGATGATGACTTGCCCTGGAGGGGCTGCTTCAGCAGTGAATCTAGGAGAAGTCATTAATTCATTCACTTCTTCCAGCAAATATTTATTGACAGATTGGTATGTGGCAGGGTTGGGGGCCATCCATGTTGCGGGTACCCACTCATGGAACAACTATTTCTTTAACACCCACATGTACCAGGTGGCCCTGTGTTCTGGGGCACAGCTGTGAGCAAACCTCCCAGCCCCGGATGACCCTCGTGAGAGGGACTCAGTGAGGAACTAAGTAAGCATGGAGTATATCAGGAGACAAAGTGGGAGAGGGGTTGGGGAGCGTGGTGAGGGAGAGACTTGTAATTTTAAGTAGAGTGATCAGGGAAGGCCTAACGGAGAAAGTGACCTTTGCGAACAATCTGAAGGAGATGGAGAGAGCATGGATGTGTAGGCGAAGAGCAGTTCAGACAGAGGGGACAGCAGGGGCGAGGGCCCCAGAGCCCCTGTCTGGACAACTGGCTTGAGAAGCAACAAGGAAGCCGGCATGGCTGGAACAGACCGAACACGGGGACATGCATGGGGCAGAAGAGGTTTGGGGAAAGATGCTGAACAATTAGAGACAGAAATACCACAAAAAGCTCGACAGATCTATTTTCTCTGTACTCAATCCCCACTCCGTTCTGCCCCACAGCACCTCACTGCACCAGGCTCACCTGGCAGCCTAGTGTCCCCGAGAAGAGGGGGACATGTTGGGTGTGTTCAGTCGCACGATCAGGGAGGCCTGTGACCAACTGGGGAAGGTGTCCTGTTTGAAAATTTATATTAAAAGATGATGCTTAATCTTCAGCTATCTGGAATACAAATCACCTCAAATTATTTAACCAGGGCCTCAAATTAAGCACAGCTCAGATGAATCCTTCTGTTTTGCACGCATCCAGAGCAAGGGTGGACAAATGTGACTGGAAAGCTGGTTTACTGCAGTCTTTGTAGGGTTGTGCGTGTGCACACTTCTGGTTGCTGTTGAACAAGTCCTTGTCTGACTTTTCCCTCTGGATACCAGTTGATTGGACTGTTTTCTAGAAGTCTGTGTGGGTGTTGCCCACCCAAAGGTCTTCATTGTCCTAAGTCACGTTCTTTTGGACCAGGCTGCATCCTTCCGCCTGCCATTGGAAATCTGTGTCGGTGCTCTGATGACACTCAGTCCCTCAGAGACCTCTCCCTGTGAGTCATTGTCTACGGCTTCCGTCTTCCTGCCCGCTGGGCCATCATGCAAAAAATGTTCTGTGAATACACGCTGGATGCGAGCAGCTGTGCGACGTGTCAGACACGATGGTCTAAGCGGACCTGGTCTCTGCCCCTCATGTGCCTTTGGATGGTGGGTGAGGGGTGAAGGCGGAAACAGACAATTAAGCAGACAATTTTAACACAAGTGCTACAATGGGGGAAATTTAGGTGTCTACTGGAACACATTGGAGGGGCACCTAACCCAGGCCTGAAGTGTAGTTACAGCTTTCTGGAAGCAGGGACACACCAGCTGGCAGCTGGATTTCAGACCATAGCTATTGATCTAATTTCCAGGTGATGGTAAATACGGTAGTTAGATAAATTTGGCTACTTTCATCGTTTGGTGGCAAATAAGCAAGTCAAAAACTGGATCGAGGACAATTTAGAGCACTTTCATCACGGCCACATGAAATAGATTTTCTGGAATTCCACCCACTGTTCTGTGAGCTGTTAAACTCTCCTTTGATGATGAGCAATGATTTCAGAAAAATTCAACTCATGACCATTAATGGCCTGAGTATCATCAAGTTGCTTTAGGACCTCAGTGACCCTCTCTAAGCTTCTCATCGTCCTCTAGCAGCTCTGCTGGGGCAGAATGAGCAGCGGTGACCAAGGCCTTTGTGAGACTGACCCATTCTGTCTACAGTCGTGGCTGCAAGGCCATGCCTTGTGTAAGATGACACAGCTCAGCCAGGGCTGGGTGAGCACAAGTGCATTTCAGAGCACGTACTCAGAGATCCTGGCTACATCCTGGATGCAATTTGTTCTTCTTAGAAGGAGGGAAATCTATAAAGTAACTAGAGATTTCCTTACAGTTTTAAGGAAGTAGCATCAGTGTCCCTTGGGAACTGTTAAAAATGCACATCCTCAGCCCCACCCTTGAGTAAATCAGGAACTCTGGGGTGTGGCAATCTGTTTTTCTGAGATCCTCCAGATGATTCTGAGCCACTACTTTAAGGGAACACACACACACGCACGCGCGCGCGCACACACACACACACACACACACACACACATCTTCCCAGAGCAATTATTGATATTAGTTTTGATGCCTAAAATATGTGATTTTGAAATTTTCTTTTAAAATTGTCTCTCTGTCCATAGCCACATGGACCTAAGTGTTGGGAAACCGGCTTTGTATTCCTTTGTGTGTAGCCAATGTCTCTGTTCTCCATTTGGAAACTGATTTAATCATAGAGCCTCACATGGGCCTGTTGGACGAGGTAAACTAAGTCCTTGTAGTGTCCGGTCAATACAGATGTTGTTCTAATAACAGAGGTTCGCAGGCGGTCCCTGCTACCCTCACATGGACAGTCCCATGTCCTGTGTGGGCGCTTTCATATGCAATGTACAGAGTAACTTGAGAGCCTTCGGAATTACAGGCTCCACAGTGTGAAAAGATATTAGCACATAAAAGCATTGTCTTCAGGTTGACCACCCGGAAATACAGAGGAGGAAATAGATGTTTTTAGGCATATGGTAATGAGTCTTTTTGAAAGGAAACATTTTGGGGTCTGTGTATTGCATTGTGGTAGAAATTTCTCAAGGTTCTTATATCTTTATCTAAAGATTGGCCACAGATTATGACAAGTTCAAGATCAATTTATGTAAGTAAAACTCCATTTTCCTCTTTTTCTTGTTGTTCTTGAAAGGCATCTATCTCTAGGGAAGGCATCTCAAATTATAGCTGGAAGTTTGTCTTTGGAATGGAGAAGTGTAATTTTTCACCTTGTTTGCTCGGTGGAGTTGCTACAGCTGAACTTTAACCCTTTGTGCTTTTTTGGCAGTAACTCACTTAAATTTTAGGACCTGCGAAATTTTATAGTAGGCATTAAATCTCTCGTTACCATGTTACTCACAAAACCTTAGAGAAGAAATTTCATGATGGAGTTTTTTCACTTCTCCCAATTATATGTTACACTCCTTAGGAGAAAAACCAAGTAACAAGATCCATGATTGTTTTTGTTTACATCCCAGTACCAATGGTGTATATAAGAATGCCCCACAGTGCCCACTATAGGTACGCCAAAGCACCCAACAGTACCCACCATGTGTACCAAATAGTAGTCGATAGTATCCACGATGAGTATCCAATAGTACTCAATCCCCAACAGCATCCAAAGAGTACCCGAAGTGCCTACCATGGGTACCCAGCATTACCCATCAGCCCACAGATGGAGACAACTCTGGAGTGCCAGTAAGAAAGTTTTCTCTCTGCACCCTGAACTGAACACCTGAAATCCTGTGGTTCTGTGTCCTAAAAGGAAAGTGACAGTGGGCATAGTTATGTATGAGGCTGAGCCATATAGAAATACCACTTCTGTAGGTCAAAAACAATTGAACACCAGCAATTTTGTTGGTCTAACATCACTATATTCATTTTCCCAAACTGTGAAATAAAATAGCCTTAATCCTTAAGGAGACTATGAAGGGTTTCCTGAGCATTCAGTACTTCGACAGCTTTGGGAGCCCAGCCTTGCTCTGTCGATGGCATCTCTGGAGGAAGGAGGAGCAGAAGGAAGTGGACTCCCAGCCCCACAAAGGTTGGTGGGGAAAGAAAGCATCGGAACCTGAACTTACCCTGTCCAAATAGACTCTCCTGTCTGTATCCTTCTCTAGGCTGGGTAGGAAGCTTGGTAGAAGGTTCTCTACAACTTTTCTGAATCAACTTTGATGCGCCATGTTTTTTTCTGCCAGTACCTATGGCATAAAGAACGTTAAGGGGATGCCTTGGTGTCTCAGTCCATTAAGTGTCTGCTTTCAGCTCAGGTCAAGATCTCGGGGTCCTGGGATTGAGTCCTGCATCTGGCTCCTTGCTCAGCAGAGTCTGCTTCTCCCTCTGCCTGCTGCTCCCCCCCACTCTCTCTCTAGGTTTCTCTGAGAAATAAATAAATAAAATCGTTAAAAAAAAAAAAAAAGAACTTCAAGGTAAGGATCAGGTCATCTGGGCATAAACCAAGATCCACCTGCCTACATTAGTTTTTAACTAGAGCTAAATTCCTGACCCCTCTTTTAGCATCCCTTCACCTGGCATGCACGCATCTAGCTGTACCACCCCCCCAGCCGTGAGGTTGTTCTGAAGATAAGCCGATACGATCCACAGGCCAGCCCCTCACACTGGACACCCTGAGGACTGTGGGCTCCTGTGGTGGGTGCTGCTGGGCGCTGCTGGGTATCGCTATGTACACCTTGGGTACTGGGCTGTAAACAAACAGCCCCTCACACTAGCCACCTGGACACTTACCTGAGCTGCCCACAGGCTGCGTACTTCACGCGTCTTTCACACGTAATATATGATCAAATACGTTTAGGAAAATTCAGACTCTCCAAATGGATCCTTTCGGCATGATTTTTTTTCCCAGATAGCGTCTCCCATTTTTTTCATCTCATAATGCTCTCCTCAACATAAAAGAATCTAGAAAAGTCTGGCTGACTGCTTTAAATCGTTCTAGAAGAAAACAGACCAGATCCTTGTGGATGACGGTGATCCGGTGGCTGTTGCTAGGATAGGATTTCCACCCCGCGTAACAAAGAACGTGCATGCTAATTTATCATTCAAAGGGATTGTTTTTCCTTTTTGGTAGGAGCTAATGCACAAAACCTGTTAGTACAAAGACAGAATGAGAGGGAGAAGCCGAGTGTGGGTGGAGGAGGGTTGGGATGTGGTGCTGGGAGAGGGTTTCAGATGGGTGCTGCAGCCACGGGGGCGGGGGCTGGGGTGGCTGGGAACACCCAGCGCAAGAGAGCCACTGCGTCCACAAGGCAGGGAGGGTTTTTTTTTTAATAACTTTATTCTGTAGTCCAAATGAAATGGTGATGAGAATCAAGCTTTCACACTTCTGGTTTAAATTAAAAAAAAAAATGCACCAAGGTTATTGTTTCTTAAGAGAAAACAGGAAACCCTCCCCCACCCCCAGAAATGCAGGAGAGAAGGGTCTGAATGCAAAGGTGCAGGGAAGGAATTGTAGGGAGGAGTGTTAGTCAGGTTCTGCCGAACAACAGAGCCAACAGAGCAGAGCGGGGGAGAGAGAGAGAGGGACAGAGACTCAAAGTCTACTGCTTTAAACGCTAATCTCATCTAAGCGGTGCCTTCACAGCACCATCCAGACCAGTAACTGACCAAACATTTGGGCGCGCAGCCCAGCCCAGCTGCCACACGACAGGAACCATCGCAGAACTGAAGACAGCTGATAATGTAAGGAAGATTCTGTAGTTTTTCTTTGAAAGTTGTTCTCAGAACAGTTCCATTTTGGGAGAATGAGTTAGTGCCCGTCCTGCCAAAGGAGGTGGCTCTGATGTCTCCTAGTCCCCTCCAGCCTCCACTCCCTCTGGACACGCCACGCTGACACCCGGGAAGGGAGGAACAAATGTGGACTTTGTGGGATCTCGTAGCACCCCATCCTTCTATAGAGCAATTCAGGAAAAATATGTATACATACAATGTAGATGATTTTTTTTTTTAAGATTTTATTTATTTATTTGACAGAAAGAGCACAAGCAGGGGAGCAGCAGACAAAGGGAGGAGCAGACTCCCTGCTGAGCAAGGAGCCTGATAGCCTGATGCGGGACTCCATCCCAGGACTCCAGAATCATGACCTGAGCCCAGGGCAGATGCTTAACCGACTGAGACACCCATTCATTTTTTAAGATTTATTTATTTGAGAGAGAGAGAAAGAGAGAACATGGGGGGAGGGGCAAAGAGAGAAGAAGAGAGAGAATCCCAAGCAGGCTCTGCTCAGAAAGTGGAGCCCAACATAGGGCTCGATCCCACTACTGTAAGATCATGACCAGATCAGAAACCAAGAGTTGGTCGTTCAACCGACTGAGCCACTCTGGTGTCCTTAGAGGATTTTTTGAAAAAACAAAAATCAGATCATGTGAGTCCACCAATGTTTCCCCATTTCACGAAGAAGGGAAGTGAAAGTCAGTGCCCAAACAGCTCGCATGAGCTAGTCTCCATCACCTGCCTGACTCCGGGCCACTCCTGACCCTCTCCCTTCTCATCTGCTCCAGGCACCCTGGTGTCCCTGTTCTTCCTTGGGAAGTCTCACGTGCCCTCCTCATGCCCTTCACGCAGGCTGGCCCCTCTCCCCGAGCCCTCTTCCCTACATACCCACAGGTTCACCCTCGCCTACCAGCTTGTCAGTGAGCCCCGCCGGCCACACTCTGCAAATCCCGTTCTCTACTGCCGGTCCGCGGCGCTTACCACATCACCACCTTCCATAAGCGACTCGTTTATGATGTCGATAGCTTCTTCTTTTCCATTCTAGAATACAAGCTTCCCAAGGGCAGGGGGGTTTGTCTGTTTGGTTCACGCACGTATCCCAAACGCCCAGAACAACGTCTGGCATGGAGAAGACACCCGGTTGATGTCTGTTGCATGGACACACGGGTGATTTCCTCGTCAGCTACAAGGGTCGGCAGGCGGCTGCGCCCGAATCCTCACGCAGCACGCTGGGTTTTCCTCACAGGCCAGACTGGGGTAAATCAGGGAAGAGAAGGGATTCCTTTTCAGTTTGCCAGTCTCCTCTGGGGGCGTCCACACGTGTGGGCACCCCTGAGAGTTTTGCACATCTGATTTAAAATTATCCTGTTTTGACTAAACATAGAATGCAGATCATCCAAGAAAAATTTGAATTAAATATTTTAAAGGCTTCTTTCCTTTTTTCAATATACAGCATCTACTTAGAGAATAATATACTTCACTCTTATCAAATAAAAATAAACCCTTATTTTAGACCCACACATGTATATAAGCATACATATGTGAGTGTGAATGACTTGCCAGCATGCGGTCGTATTTTACTTACACTTTCCAAGGATGAAATGTGAAGGTTTAGGGTTTTGTTGTCCAAAACAAAAACAAGCGAACAAAGCAGATACTTAAATGTCAGGCTCTTAAAAGCATATCAAGAGTTGCTTCTTGGCAGAAGAACAAAAATTTAGCCATATTTGAAGGGCAGACACAGGAATAGAGAAAACCATTGATGTTCTAAAACCAAATTATTTTGGGGGCGCCTTGGTGGCTCAGTAGATTAAGCGTCTGACTTCAGTTCGGGTCACAATCTCGGGGTCCTGGTATCTTGAGATCCTGAGATCGGGCCCTGCGGAGCGTGGGGCTCCCAGCTTAGTGGGGAGCTTGCTTCTCCGTCTCTCTCTGCCCCTTACCCCAGCTCATGCTGTCTCTCTGTCTGTCTCTCAAAAAAGTAAGTAAAATTCTTAAAAAAAAGAAAACCAAAGTATTTTGATGTCTTCACTGTATTCTCATCAATGAGATGACTCATACTAAAAGCTCAACCTTAAAAATGTTTATCTTTTTTCCCAAAAGGAAAGATCTGGTGGTGGCTGGTTGGTGCACGCTGTGGGCATCAGAACGGAGGAAGAGGGCCTCCGGGAGGAGAGAGAGGTCTACACGGGAACGAGGAAGAGGCACTCAGAATGAAGCTGCCTCTTGGAAGCTTTGAGAATTGGGATGAGGGATATGCACACAACACATAAATAATCCCCAACTGAACGTTGGTCTTGAAAGTTAGTGTGCCAGTGTTTGTAGATGGGAGGCTACACTCTGCTCTGGGGTCTTGTTTGGAAGAGTAACCTCTTGGGTGTTTTGACTGCTGGTGGCATCTGTCCTTTGATGACAAGGGCACCGGCTTTACTTTGGCCTCAAGAATCATCAGTTAGGCTAAGAGCTCATCAGGTAAAACACAAACCAGTTTAAGTTGTCCATCAGACAAGCTCTAATGCAAGTACCAAGTCCCAGTCACTGGGCATTGGCCCTGTGCCAGGGATTGGTCTAGTGGTTTCCATGTGTTTTCTCTCTGAATCCACACAGTTACGTCTAAAATTACTTGCCAGGGGGCTGCGAGTGTGTGGCCGATCTAGGACTCAAAACCAAGTCTGTTCTGACTCCAGAGACCAGTTTCTTTTCCCAGTAATGTTTCTATCTATTGAGTGCTTACGACATGCCAGGCCCTGTTCTAGGCATGTTTATACAAATAACCTTCTCTCATTCTCATGACAACACCAGGAGATGGGTATCGTCATTGTTCCCACTTTAAGATGGAAAATGAAGCCCAGAGAAATTCTGTGTTCTGAAGAGACACGGAGCTGGAAGGAGGTAAAGACAAGATGTGAACCTGGGCAGTGCCTTCAGAAGACCCGAGGCGGCTTCTGTGTGAGTCTGCCACACTCAAGGGGACACCAAGAGCACTTTAATTGAAGTTTGAAATTAGAGGTTTATAGGCCATATTCTTCAACTATAATCCAAAATAAAATAAAATAATAATGTAGCTGAAAATACTCTTTACTACGTGGAAATTGATAATCAGACTTCTGTATCACGTGTGCATCAGGGAGGAATTAAAACTGAAACTAAGAACCATCTAGAAACATATGAAAGGGGGAATATTTTATTTTGAAGAGTATGGGGTCTTCAGACGCTCGATTTAGGGAAAATGTATGAACAGAAATACCTCCAATATGAAAGAGGAAAGGCTAGAAATAAAGGAACCACGTACACATTATAAATAATTAGGAAACAAACAGATGAAAGTACAAAAAGAGAATCCTAAACAACTGAAGCTAATATGTAAAATAAGAGAATCTAAAGGCAAATACATAAGCGGATTCTTTGAAACCAGAAGAGGCTGCAGAGGCCTGAGCTGTGGGTGGAGGGTCCCAGGATCTTGGAGCGGTGTGTCTGGCCACCCCAGGGCAGGCACTCCGGCCCTCTGAGGAACCAGGTTTTAACCCTCATCTTTCCAAAGCCAACAGAGAAGCTACTTTTTTTTAAAAAAAGATTTATTTATTTATTTGTCAGAGAAAGAGAGAGAACACAAGCAGGTGGAGGGGCAGGCAAAGGGAGAAGCAGGCTCTCTGCTGAGCAAGGAGCCCAATGTGGGTGGAACTCAATCCCAGGACCCTGGGATCATGACCTGAGCTGAAGGCAGACGCTTAACGAGTGAGCCCCCCAGGCGACCTGGAGAAGCTACATTGATTAAATACATGCATAAATAAAGATAGATAGGTAAATAATATTTAACTGCTATGCTTTTCTTGTTTTTGGAATAGAACTTTCTGCATCACAGTGGAGTTACAGACCCTGATATGTGATGCTGACTTCGTAAATCCAGTTCTGAGTACTTGCGCTAGCAAACTTTTGGGTTTGCACACTCACGGGGAATTGGTGTGAAGCTCACTTGTCCTGGCCACTGCCCTTTTCTGCTCCGTCGATCTTGTCTATCTGTTGAAGAGCTCAAATTTTCACTACTTATGTTTTCTTCAGAGCTATGCCGTGCCTGGTGACTGCTTATTCAACAAATAAACCATGATTTTGTCCCCTTTAAATTTTTTGCTGTTCCAAACTCATGTATCTTCACCAAGGTAGGCTTTCTGGAAGCTTCTGCGATAGCAGTAGAACTCCCTCCATTTAGCTTGCACTCTTGTTTAAAACCATTTACATAAATTTTGGGCTCTTCTGCTGTTACAAAACTTTCCATTTGTATTTTGTGATTGTGAGCCTACACCTTTACTATACCCTGAAGATCAACCCCCACCGGATGGAGTCCACGCCCGTCCCTTTGTCCTGCCCGTACCACACGTTAATGCGGTCACGGTGCCAAGGGGTTGTCGTTGTCATTCTTCTACCCTGCGGTGTTTTCCCATAAAGTGTGAATTTTACAAGCCAAGTAAGAGATGTGAGAAATTCTTTTAAAAATTCAGTAATTATATTTCTTCAGAGTGACAGGGTGCTCGGAGACTGTTGTCTTCTGGGAGACTTCAGGTAGAAGTGACAGCTGTGGGACACGTTAACTGGTTTGTTTCACGTTTAATTGCTAGGAGCGGGCTGGGCCCACGGCTGCCACCTTATTTTAATCTATCGTAAAGGGTGGGGGGAAGCACTCTTTTATATCCAGTAAAAACTCACCTCTGCCGTGGGCCACAGTAAATTGTCAGAATTCTTTTAAAAGCTGTGGTCGAGCTGGAGGACGCTGCTTTATACCAGTGACCAGTTAGATATATGTGAGTAGGGCATACCTTGATGCAGTTAATGGGTTTTCTGCTAAACTTTGTGGAAATCTTTTTTCTTTAAACTAGAATCAGTTTCTAAATGCAAGATGCAAAGGGATATTTTAGTGATCTCCTTGTATTGATCTCTCTTTTGAAAACTAATTTGTATTGGACTTGTTGAAATCAGAGTTCAAACAATAAAATCAGACTTCACCTGTATTTTAGAGCTACTTAAGAAATAGAATTTGGCAGGAAACAGATGAATAGACTTTCATAGTATATGTGCTAACCCAGCTATAAACTAGAGTGATTTAATGTGCAGGCTTGCTTTTATATGGGAAGAGCATTTTTACTGAACCCTGTTTAAAATGATCTCACCTTAATAAAGAGAAATCTGGAAATACGAATGCTAACATCTTGCCTTGGAGCATAAAGCACACAGTGTGTAACTGAGGGGTAATCAAGAGTGCTGATTGGCTCACTATACCCGTTTTTCATCAGGTTTATGCCATGTGTGCAAAATCTACAAAATGGGCCTAAATCCTCGCTATAAAAGCTACGTCTAAGTGCTGTTATGAGCAGTTAATGGGAGTAAATTAATTGAGTCTTTTGAGCGCAGTCATAATGAACACATTCACAGAGAGAGGCACAAAATAGTGTGAAGATGGCAGAATGACCAATTTATTTCCTCCTCCTGGGTTGACTTAACTCACAAGTGGCTGTGTAACGGTGCAAGTGCTCAGCTCTCGAGACTATGTGGGCAAAAGTACCTGGGCTGTATTTATGCTCATTAGGGGTTATGGTTAACTCTGTGATCACTCGTGGGCTACTGTGTTCAGTGCATCCCCGAAAGAATAAAATTACCAAGTTTACCAGTCTTGGGGAAAGAGGATTAGGACAATTTGATCAAAATCGTTAAAAACAGAAGAGGGTTTCACTCTCACCTATCCCTCGGTTATGATATTCACAAAAACAAGTAGACTTTGGGAATTTATACCAAGGATCCTTCACTCTTTATTCTTCAAAAATGGTGACTTCTCATTGACACATTGAACGTTGATGAAATTCATCTCTTCACCAGTGTAGCCTATTCTTAAAGGTGGATCAGATAACTAGGCCATGGATGCATACAGCGTCTTTTCTTCAGTTGCCAGGAGCTCTCGAGAAGGCATTGGAATATGGTCCATAGACACCTTGCAGCCATAAGATCATATGATCCACGTCTCCCTCCCGTATGTGGAGACTCTGCCGTAACCCATCTAAAGGGTGCCCATGCCACTGTCACTTCTGGTTTTGTTTGAACACATGTATTCCCATCCTTGCTCCTCACCTAAAGCATGTGATGCTGGCGTTTGTGGGCTCTTCTTGGGCCCGGGGAAGTATCAGCCTTCTCTGCTGCCTCTAACCCGAGCAGCTGCCCGTAAACAATGCCTCTGCTTTGGGTGACTCCAGAAACAAGGAAAAGAACTTCATAGGAAATATTCACATTTAAATTAAGGCGATTATGTCAGGATTTGTCAATTATACGAGATTATCCGATAAAACCACAATCATTTGTAACTTGGTTTTAATTGTTCAATCCCATTTTTTGTTTTATCCAAGTGGGAGAATCTTTCAGAATGAGCGTGTTAACATTTCTAAGTTTTCGTCATCACGTGAGTTGAATGTGGGTGCGTGGCGGTCCAGCAGAGCTCTCAGGGCGCTTGCAGTGACTCCTGGGCGCCTCGGGTGGGAGAGCAGCGGCTGAACGGCGGCCACGACAGAGGTGCATTCCAGCCGCTCGTCCTCTGTATTTCACTCAACTGCATTTTCTGATGGCCCATGTTAGGAAGTGGATGCAGGGTATGTCCGTCTGTACAGCACAAGACACATGGCCTTGGATCAGCGTGCTCATTTCAGGACCAGAAGCCCGCCCTCAGACCCTTTGGAAGGACGGGATGGACACAGTCTACACAGAACTTGCGTATAGCTTGCCCGTCTGCAGCGTTTTCTCTCTGATTCCACACAAGCCACGCTACCCTTCCACGTGTGGCGGGATTATTCTTCCTGGCTCCCTGCCAGGTGGCACACTTGTGCAAAAGCAGCCTCTCCCATGTTCCCTTCCCGCCCTGTTCAACCACAAGCATGCAGACTTGGGCTTGGGCCAGCTGAGTCCTTTCACAAATAACCAGCAAACTGTCCAGTGCTACTTACCCTTGGTGTGTTCTTCCGTGGACTCAGCACTTGCCTCTTTGCCATGGTCATGTCCCTCAGCCCAAGGCTGTCAGTGTACCACCGACAAACATCGCAGAAGCAGAAAGTGAAACGGAGAATTATGGAGATTTCACATCAGGAGGATATGTTTGGCTTTTTGGTATATTTTCTCAACTTGGGTTGATAAGCTAAGTACTTGTTGTTTATTACTGATAGCCATGATGGGGAGTTATTTGGGGTAAATGTCCTTATGTAGGATTATTTTGAACGCCAGCAGTCATAGTGCAGGATAATATGCCAAGGGTGCAAGACTCCTGGGTAGAGATTTCTGGAAACTTCTAGCGGAAATTTCTACCAGAATGCAGTGCTAGAAGGGGGAAGAAGAGCAGTGAACTTTCATGCAAACCGCTGGGTTGCAATACTGACTGGAGACCTGAAATTAGCGGAAAGACAGCTGTGAATTCAGGACAGCTCGCGCTTGACTTGTGCCTGTATTCATTGGCTGTTCTGTTTGAAACAGCGACGCCCTGTCAGACAACTGCTTCGCGTGGGAGTCTCGTGTGTGTGCAGAGGAGCTGCCTGGAGAAGACATCCCGCCTTTTTGACTTTACCTTCGACACATGAACACAAAGTTATTAAACCCCAATTTCTGAACCAAAGGAAATGAATGTATACAGAGATTATGGAAGATGCATTTTCTCAGCTTCTTTCTTCAATTACCCATCTGATAGATGCTGGCAGATTTCTCTGGCTCTCGGTCAAGTCGTATAGATAAGACATGCGGCTGAAAACCAGCGCTGCTTATCTTTTCGCTTCTGCGGTTATTTATTTATTTATTTTTTCATAAGGGTCCACTTCAAGAGATGGAATAGACAATGTTCTAGGTGCAGTTCCCATGTAAAGTGATGCTTTTACGGATACTGGACGTGCCTGACCAGCAAGTCGGCAGTCACTGTGTAGACGAGGGCCTTTGTCAACCCGAGTCCTTGGAAGAGTGGCCTGGGAACCGCATGTCTAACATTGTGTAATGTACGAGGGCAGCCCGGGGCTTTGACCACTGCGTGAAACTCTCACACTCTCCTTCTTCCGTGAGCACTTTAATAAGAGATGCTCAGGGAGAAACTGGTCTTAACAAGTCAGGGCCTGACGTTAGAACAATTCACCCAGGTGAATGCACTTGGCCTCCTGTGCATGCCCTTAAATACCGATCCAATCCTGGTCTACACTGGAACACAACTCTTGTGCTCCGGGCCATACCTGGCTTCTTTTATTTAATTTTTTTTTGAGGTGAACAGAAAGGAATACAGTCTCTGGATTGAATGAGCCATTTGGGTCTTCATTTTTGAGACAAATCTGTAAGAGCCAACAATTTTTCTTTTTCTCATAATCGCATCAGACTCCTTGTATATGTAGCAAGGCTCCTTGTAAAAATATGGGTATTAAAATAAACTAATGTTTACAAGAAAAGGATTCCCATGCCATAGATGAAGACGTGCTTATTTTAAACTTAACAATCCACACAGTAATTTGTGTTGGCACTAAGGATCTCATTGTGGTGGGACAGACTCAGTAGGAATTTTGGTGACCTTTCATGAAACTCTATGCTCATTTGTCCCTAAGGTGTTCCTGTGGTTCCTAAGCCATACCATCTGGAGGAATTTAATCCATTCCCTGGTACACACTTTTTATCCTGAATGCCCCCTGTGGTCACTTCCTACTTAAATGCTTTGATTGGGCTGTGGCTCTCTTAAAGTATTTCTTATATTTCTTTTAAAAAAAAAATATATATATATATATATGTGTGTGTGTGTATATATATAAAGTATTTATTTAAAGTATACATATACACACACATATATACATATATATGTATATATAAATAATTCTCTCATACTGTTTCTATTGGGCTCTTAAACAGTCTCAAATGTGATTGATATCTCTGTCCTGTAAAAGTTTGGTGAAAGTGTTGATTATTTAAACAACACTGTGTGTTATTTAAACACAACATGGTTATACTCTGATTTGTATGTTTTGGAGAAATGAAAGGCACTTCATTCTACAAATCACAATGGGTCTCTAAGTGATTTGATATTTTTGTGATGGCAACATCTTCAAAATTTAGTTCTGTGTCATAACACACAGTGTTATATAAGAGTTAATGCTCACATGGTTATCACAGGAACTTAGTATTGAGTATATAACCACAGAAGTACTTTCTAACACCAGTGTCCTCAGGGCTGCATACTCATTACACATTGAACAGAGCTTATTTTTAGGAGGGAATTAAATGTTTTGCTTTCAATTAATGAAAAATTTCACTTGAATCTTATTATTTATCAAGAAACACACTGAACCCCCTTTTCAGAAACTATGGATTCTTAAGAAGAATTATTTGGAATATTAATGTTTTAATAATCTGCCTGTTATCAAAAATATTCTCATTGGAAATTAAATACTATTTTGATTTTTTAAAATGAAAAATAACCTGGTTTTTATATGTTTTATAGCATAAAGCAATAAAAATTGTAGTTTGTTTTATAGTTAATTGGTTTGAATTCATAAAAATAATTTAATCTGAAGATCTAGGAATATTAAGGGTAGCTGAAGAAATTGAATTGCTTTTTTAATCATATTAGTCTTTTTCAAGACTGTGCCATACAGTGTGTTGACTTTATAATCTTTTCTTACTAAATTATAATGACCTTTGTTTTTTAGGCTTGACTACAATACTGTAGGAATGCATCCCTCACTTTAGTCAAGATTTATTAACAACAACACTAATAGAAATTTGTCAGCAGTGGGCATGCAGGCGACAGGTAGGGGAGCAATCATTAAATGCCTATTGTATGCTGGCCTTTATTAATGGTAAGAGTAGCAAGATCCTGATAGCAAACTGTTTAAAATAGAATTGTCAACACAAATTACACCTGCATTACATTTCTCAGGAGATTTAATACAAAATATTCATATGTGCAGATTAAAACCCATCAATTCCAGGAGGCTAGACAACGAAGCTATAATGGGCTAGGGATAAGAAAAATTGAAAGAGGCTTCCTGGAATGACAGACTTGGAACCAGGAGGGAGGGATCTGGGGGCCTGGGGAGGGTGTGAGTAAGTGCCGGCACCTGACTCCATTTTCAGCGTGCCGGATAATCACTAATCAATTATTTCATTAGAACGCAGAGGGTCTGTGTGATAAGATATCTCACACCTGAGTGACATTTAAGTTGATAATTTACTAGCAATTAAATTGAAAATCGGGCATGTAAAATCACTTATTTCTATGAAGCTTGGGAGCAAGAGCCACTTGCTTATGAATTATTTTGCTCAGCTAGCTATAGATTTCTCCAAGTCACAAAATTTAAAGTCAAGGTAAAGACAATGTGTCTTTTTAACAGACTTTACCTGTATGAGTAGATGAGTTTAATAGTTAATCAACACTTGTTTCCTATATTTATAAAGAAAGGTTAAGAGTATTTGAAAGGAGAAAACAGATTATCAAGACTCAGTCAGCAATGTGAAATGGACAGCTGTCAGCACTAGTAACAAAAGTTGCAAAATCAGTTAAGACACAGGCCTGCATGTTGACCAAAATTTCATAAAATTTAACCATATTTATTGTAAACTTAACTTGAGGCTATTAAAAGGGTGGATGGTTAAAGTATTGTAAAGAAATTTCATAAATTTATGAGGAAATCATTTAAAAATATCTTAGACTCTACCTTCACCCATGTTTTAAAATGCTTTTAAGAACAAATAATTCAAATGAGAGCATAATCAGGTAGGCGCTGAAGCATGTTTTCATTACCCAGATAAACTTCCTTCCTGATCATTTTTCTTGGGAAAGGGCAGAGACAAATGCCTTTATATTTAACATTGATCATCATAATTTTGTCAGCTTTACTAGTGATCACTGCCCTCTCGACGTTATTTTAGTTTTTATCCTTTGCAGTAGGCTGGCATTTTCTCAGCTGAGAGTGTGGAGCACCGTTTGTTTCACAGAGAGCACTGTACTGCTGTGACTTCCCGCCACTGCTCGTCCCGTGCTCCTGGAGTTACAACTAATAATTTCAGTTGTGTGCAAACTGTACTGCAATCTGATAACATTCTGACATATAACTGCAGGGCAGACTTTATGGGCACGATCAGAAAGCCAGCTTCCTGAATTATGCGCCAGTGTGTTTATTCATAAGAGGTTTGGAGTAACAAACATTTAGTGACAATCTTCTCCCTCTTCTGATATGTCACTAGAGAAGCTCAAAGAGAAGGAAAAGAACCCACAAGAGACACATTCTGCGGGTGTTACAACACCTGAGCACAGGGGTGAGTGAGGGAGCCTCTGCGTCCGTGTGTTTGTAATTTAAATCTTTGACTAAACAGTATTTCATCAAGAAAGGAAAAGTGGCCGGATGCCTACTCCGCTGATGTTAACAGAGGTGAACTCCAGGATGAAGTAGGCAGTCGCATAACCAATGTAATCGATAATCAGTAAACACCTCCGCGACGTGCTCCTTTTCCGTTGTCATGCTTTGTCATTTTTAATTTGTCCAGGAAACGTGTATCTTCCAGCAAGCGTTTGGGGAAAAGAAGGACGAAAAACTAGAAGTTTTATTCCAGAAAAGAGAGAGAATCTAAAGTTTGCCTTCTGATTTAGCCCAGACTCAGAGAACAAATATTTGATGGTTCCCGCCCCACTTCCCGCGCCCATGTGGAGACTTATATTCGAATTACATGTACATTTTCTTGTAATTGGAAAGCCACTTTAGTCACTCCAAAAGGCAACAAAGGAGACGTAAACGACAAGGAGAAACATTTTGCGTGTAAAATAATGAATAGCAAACTGTCCGAGGAGAAGCAGGTGCCCTCTAGCCCCGTGGGCAGCTCCCGAGACCCTCCCCGCATGGCCAGGTCCTCAGCCAGTGCAAACTCCCGACGCCCGGGAAGGTACCCAACGACCGAGTCTGCGCCTCTCAGACGCGTCGCCCGGGGGGCTGATCGGTCCAGTTTTTCCTTCGTCGAAAAAATGCAAAGGCAACGGCAAAATACCCACTCTGTAAGGTAAGAATCACCGGAATCTTTTTCCTGTTTCGCAAATTTAGGGATTACGACCTAGTGAGAGCCAGGGCTGGCGCCCTTTACGCGCGACGCTCGGCGTGCGCCCGGCAATTGCAGAAACGCGCTCAGCTTTGCTAGGAGAGCGGAGTCGCACCAAGTCCCAGGGGCCCAACTTCCCCAGTTTGGTGCAAATACAAATATGCTCTTTTCCACTATGGGCTGTTTAGATGGGAGTGGGGAAAAACGGAGGTGAGGGAGGAATCTGGAGCACGCTTCAAAATAAAAACACTTAACAACTGGACGGACCGAAGCGAGTGGAAAGCGAGAAACTGCCCCGGGGCCAGACGCACACCGGGCCCCCAGCCCAGTGTCAGCCAAGCGGCTGCACCGCCGCGCACGCCTCGCGCTCAGGTGACCGCCTTGCCCCTCGTGGAAGTTGGGCTTTGGTGCGCGTGCTCCAGTCCTGGAAAGGTGACCTAGTTGAGGGAGTCTGGACAGCTCGTCCCACCGCGTGGCAGCAGGACTGCGGCCCCCGACTCGGACCCGGAGTGCGGTAGTAACCCCGCGCAGCGCGCCGGCCTGGACGCACGCATTTGCGCGTCTGTGCGCTCTGGCGTTTCAAGTTCCCAAACTTCTGGAGGCTCCTTGTTCTGGGCGCCCACTGGGCGGCACATTTCTCTTCAGTTCAGTACCAACTGTTTGGATTCAGGGCTGGGAAGGAGGGAGCATGGGGAGGAGGATGTCCCAAAAAGCCGCAAGTGAGGAGGTGGTCCTCAGGACTTTGGGGTGATGATCTCGCCGCTTTTCTTTTTTGAGCCATAGTTGCCCTTTCCATCCTTACCGGGGCAAACTGGGCTGCGCGCACGAAGTTCGTATTGAAGTGTGTTTTGCAAAGGGAGTCCTGGGGATGAATAGGCTTTCTAAATCTTGGTTTATTGGAAACACTGTGGGTTGATTTAAACTCCAACCAAACGTCCGAGTTTGAACTCCTCTCCCGGGAGCTCTGAGCACAGCGCGATTGGAACTGCTGGCCAGCCACCGGGAGGGTTCCCTGGCTCAGGCAAGGGACAGGCCGACGTGGCTTGCCCAGCAGCGCACAGCTGGAGCAGCTGCTGGGCGGCGGATTTAGAATCCGGAACACCAGACCTAGATGTGACGACGTCCCGCAGAGACGCAGGAGCTCCCCTGCCCCTCCCCCACGCCCCGGGCCCGGGCGCCCAGCGTCCCCACAGGGCCGCGGGGGGTGCGGGGCCCTGGCGCCCCCGGGCCCAGTGGCGGCGGGGCGCGCTACGTGGGCGAGGGCGGCGGCAGCGTGGGGAGCGCCCGCTCCGCCAGTGGGCGTCTTCTGCAGCCGCCGCCGCCACCTCCTCCACGGGCAGAGGCACTGCGGCGCTTTTCTCCGCTGCTTTCAAGCAGTCGCCGAGGCTCAGCCACCGGAGCGCGCACAAACCACGCCACGCTTGCAGGCAGCGTCTCCGCAGCCCCTCGCCCCGGCCGGGAGCACGCCGATTGTGCGCGCCAGCCGGCAGCCAGGCGCCGCCGCCGGGGACTCGCGCCCGGCCCCACGTCCTCCCGCACCCAGAGCGGGACGCGATGTGAAGACTGGGCCGGGAAGGGCGCGGAAGACCGGAGAGGAGAACCAGCCCCGCGCTCGGGCCGAACGGCCGGGGAAGGCAGGTCCTGCGGGGGCGGAGCCCGCCGAGTCCGGGCCCGCGGCGCGCCCCTCCCGCCGGCGGCCTGCCCCACCGCGGCCCAGGGAGGAGGGCCATGGCCAGCCCCGTAGAGCCGCTCGCTCCCCGCCCCCAGGCCCCCCTGCCAGCGGCCGGGGACGAGCTCGGATCCGGTCCCGGCAAACTCCGCCCGGAGCCCTGGGGCGGCGCTGCCGGCGGGGGGAGCGCGGTGGGCCCGGGTCCGGCCCCCGAGCGGCCTGGCCGCGGCCGGGCCGAGCGCGCCGCGCCCCCGAGCCCGCCCCCCTCCCCCGCAGGCCGCGCCAGCCCCGCGGGGGACCCGGGCGCCCAGTGTGCGCGCGGCAGCGGCGGCTGGGGTTCGGTCCGCGCTCCCTTCGCGCTCGCCCTCTCCTCCTCTGTCCCCTCCTCCTCTCCATCTTCCTTTTACTTCTGGCCGCCGCCCCCCCCGCCCCCTCCTTCTCTTCTCCCCTCCTCATCTGCCTTTCACCTCCCCGTGCGTCTCCCAGGAAGGGAGGGCGCAGCGGCGGCGGCGGCGCCTCGAGGAGGCGGCGGCGATGCTGGCGGCGGCGGCGGAGGAGGACAAGAGGCAGCTCCCTTGAGCGTCCCTCCCAGCAGTAGTCCCCGCGGCGGCGGTGGCAGCGGCGGCGGGCGGCGGCGGCTCTTCTTCTGCTCTGCGCTCCAGGGTTTGCTGCTCCCAGCCCGCGCCGGGCTCCGGCTCCCGCTCGGCCCGGCCGCCCGCCGCGCGGGCTCCCCCGGCTTCCCGGGTGCCGGCGGGGGCTGCCCCGGCCCCAGCCCAGGCGGCGGCGGCCGAACTCCGCGGCGGCCCAGAGGCGCCGGCTTCGCCCTCGCCGCCGCGTCCCCCCTGCTCTTCGGCTCCGACATGGAAGATGGACCTTCTAATAATGCGAGCTGCTTCCGAAGGTTGACGGAGTGTTTCCTAAGCCCCAGTAAGTGCCGAGCTCCTCATTCCCCGCGGTCGGGGGCGCGCAGGGTGCTTGTGCCGGGGCTTTTGGCGCCCAGTGGGCTTCCCTGAAGAACGGGAGGCTCGAGGCATATTGGTGGCGCGCGGGAGCGTCCGTCAGCGCCGGGACACCGGGGTTTCCCAGGCTCCGCGTGCGTCCGGGGGAAGGGTGACCCGGGAGGGTGGCGGGCGCCGCGAGGTGAGAACCGGACCCGCTGCCCGCCTCGGATTCCCTGGTGCTGTTCGTGGCCACACTTGCCCGGTTCGTGTTTGCAGTCTCTACTCTGTGACCCCCTCACGCCAGGCTCCTCTCCCCTTAGCCTGGGACCAGTGAGGCTGGAAGAAATGCACTTCCTTCCACTTGGGGGTCCCGCCCGTTGGTCCCCTGGCCGGGTGAGGCAGACCAGGACACCGGAGCTCCGCGCTCCCAAAGGTGCAGGCACTCGCGGTCTCCCGGGTTCGGTGTCGGTGCCCGGGCTGCTTCCCCCCTGTAGTGACCCTGTTCCAGAGCGTGGACTAGCGGAGTGAAACGGGTGCACCTCCACGAAGAGTCCACTTTCTCTAGATCTCGGGGTTTAGCTGGTGCTTGGGCTGGTAAAGGGAAGGACAATGGGGCGTTAGGGTGGAGGAGGAAGGCGCCGCGGGTTCGGGCCCCCGGGCCGACTAAGGCCGCCCCGCCTCCCCAGTCCCGGGTGCGGGGCTCAGAGCGCGCTGGAGCAGGGGTGTTAGAAGGCGTGTCGCGGGGGAGGGGGGCAAGGCTGAGCAGAATAGTCAAGGCAGAGGTTTGCTAGAAGGCAGGAGGCGGGAGATGTTAAGGGAAGAGGCGCCCGATGCGCAGAAGAGGGGATCGCCGTTGTTGTGGATGGAGGGCGAGCAAGGTGAGGACGGAGACCTAGGGGTGGGGAGTGGCGAAGGTCGCATCCTCCGGGCACCGGGCGACTCCGGCGCCAGCCGGGTTGGGCACGGTTCTTCCCGGCCCTAAGCGCGGAGCCCGGGCGCCACCGTCCACCGCGTGCGCACCCGAGCCTTTGTCTGCTGCTCGCTAGGGAACCGCGTTTCCGCGGCGCCTTCTCTCGGCTGACTCTCCAGGGTCGCGTTTTGGCTTCCTGCTCCCATCTGCCGCTCGCTCCCAAGCCCTGGCCAGTCTTTGCCTCTGGGCACTTGGGGTCCAGCCCTACCTCGATGCTAGTACTTGTCTGGGCACGCTGCCCGCCTGAGCGCCGCTGGGTTGCAGCCCCTGGGCCTGCGAGCGCGTCCTGTGCGGGCCCTACAACCCCCAGCGATCCCGCCTCCCGGGCGCGGGGATACACGGGGGCCGGGTGGCCCAGAGGCCTCTCGCACCGCACGCACCCCGGCTTCCCGCGGCTGTTTCTGCCCCTACTTGCCGGGGGATCTGATAGGACCGCCAGGCATGGTCCCCGG
>NW_024423675.1:67084875-67106800 GCF_017311325.1 Ursus maritimus | reverse complement strand
GGCTCCGACATGGAAGATGGACCTTCTAATAATGCGAGCTGCTTCCGAAGGTTGACGGAGTGTTTCCTAAGCCCCAGTAAGTGCCGAGCTCCTCATTCCCCGCGGTCGGGGGCGCGCAGGGTGCTTGTGCCGGGGCTTTTGGCGCCCAGTGGGCTTCCCTGAAGAACGGGAGGCTCGAGGCATATTGGTGGCGCGCGGGAGCGTCCGTCAGCGCCGGGACACCGGGGTTTCCCAGGCTCCGCGTGCGTCCGGGGGAAGGGTGACCCGGGAGGGTGGCGGGCGCCGCGAGGTGAGAACCGGACCCGCTGCCCGCCTCGGATTCCCTGGTGCTGTTCGTGGCCACACTTGCCCGGTTCGTGTTTGCAGTCTCTACTCTGTGACCCCCTCACGCCAGGCTCCTCTCCCCTTAGCCTGGGACCAGTGAGGCTGGAAGAAATGCACTTCCTTCCACTTGGGGGTCCCGCCCGTTGGTCCCCTGGCCGGGTGAGGCAGACCAGGACACCGGAGCTCCGCGCTCCCAAAGGTGCAGGCACTCGCGGTCTCCCGGGTTCGGTGTCGGTGCCCGGGCTGCTTCCCCCCTGTAGTGACCCTGTTCCAGAGCGTGGACTAGCGGAGTGAAACGGGTGCACCTCCACGAAGAGTCCACTTTCTCTAGATCTCGGGGTTTAGCTGGTGCTTGGGCTGGTAAAGGGAAGGACAATGGGGCGTTAGGGTGGAGGAGGAAGGCGCCGCGGGTTCGGGCCCCCGGGCCGACTAAGGCCGCCCCGCCTCCCCAGTCCCGGGTGCGGGGCTCAGAGCGCGCTGGAGCAGGGGTGTTAGAAGGCGTGTCGCGGGGGAGGGGGGCAAGGCTGAGCAGAATAGTCAAGGCAGAGGTTTGCTAGAAGGCAGGAGGCGGGAGATGTTAAGGGAAGAGGCGCCCGATGCGCAGAAGAGGGGATCGCCGTTGTTGTGGATGGAGGGCGAGCAAGGTGAGGACGGAGACCTAGGGGTGGGGAGTGGCGAAGGTCGCATCCTCCGGGCACCGGGCGACTCCGGCGCCAGCCGGGTTGGGCACGGTTCTTCCCGGCCCTAAGCGCGGAGCCCGGGCGCCACCGTCCACCGCGTGCGCACCCGAGCCTTTGTCTGCTGCTCGCTAGGGAACCGCGTTTCCGCGGCGCCTTCTCTCGGCTGACTCTCCAGGGTCGCGTTTTGGCTTCCTGCTCCCATCTGCCGCTCGCTCCCAAGCCCTGGCCAGTCTTTGCCTCTGGGCACTTGGGGTCCAGCCCTACCTCGATGCTAGTACTTGTCTGGGCACGCTGCCCGCCTGAGCGCCGCTGGGTTGCAGCCCCTGGGCCTGCGAGCGCGTCCTGTGCGGCCCTACAACTCCCAGCTGATCCGCCTCCCGGGCGCGGGGATACATGGGGGCCGGGACTGGCCCAGAGGCCTGCACCGCACGCACCCCGGCTTCCCGCGGCTGTTTCTGCCCCTACTTGCCGGGGGATCTGATAGGACCGCCAGGCATGGTCCCCGGACTCCCCCCCCCCCCTCCATCCTGTAGTCTCTCCTAGTCAGACGCAGCTCCCAGTTATCTGCTTCTTCAGGACCCCACCTGCAGGTGTTGGTTGATTTTTAGGTGCTGCATTTCGGGAGGGATGTGGTCTGGGCATGAGGGGCCACACACCTGCTGCCCTTAGATGGGGTCATTTTTATTTACTGAAACGGACACGGATTTGCTACGAATTGAAGGTGGAGTGAGAGCATGGAGCTCCCAAGGAGTTCTGAAGTGTGTTGGTGAAGACTTGGGCCTAGAACTGGGGTTCCTGCCTGTCCCCTTCTATGTGCATTTGTGCGTTCTAAATAAGCATCTACATTTCACATTTGGCAGCTGGGGTGTGTGTGGGGATGGAAGGGTGCCACGCCTTGCCAGTGAGGAGCACTGTTTCGGGGAGGGGACAGTGGCAAGGAGACAGGGGTGTGGGCATTTGGGTGGAACAGGGTTTCCTAAAATGATGAGGTTTCTGTTTGTATGTTGCTGTTAGTGGGGTTTGTTAGTTTGGGGTGGGGGCACCTTGCCAGGGATGTTGTGGGACAGGATAAAGATGAACAGTCCAGGTTGAATGAGGCTGAGCTAGGGAGTACCCAGCAGGCTTTCCCTTTGGAAGGACAGAAGACCTAGAGAAGAAAGCCGTCAGAAGGGACCCACTCTGCAGAAAGTTCTGGCTGGGAGAAGCCTAGTGATAATCACACTCAAGAATTGCAGGTTTTTGTCTTTGTGTGTGTTTTCTTCCCTTGAACCAAGTCAGCAAGTAGTAGCCTGGGGTTTGAATAGGAACAAGAGACTACAAGGTCTTCTTTGGGACATTACTAAGGTGCTGAGTATGAAAGTACTCTTAAGCACAATGTGTTATCAGGGAAAGGTGGGAAAGGGCTGAATGGATGCTCAAAGGACAGTACCAAGTTTCTGCTCTGACACTTTTAGGGTCTTTGTTCCGGTCTCACTGCGTGATAAGCCACATCTGTCTGAATTGGTGAAGTACCAGAATCTTGGCAGACTTTTTGATATTTGTCAGTAAAAATGACTTCCGGATTCTGTAAGAATGTAAAAATGCCCAAATGTATACAGATGTGTCTTAATTGTTGCATGTTTATTCGCTTTTTTATGTTTCCATTTGGTCTTTCCTGGGTTGAACAATCAAGTTATCACATAAAGGCTGCTGTGTCCGATTCCTGTTTCTAGAAACGCTGGTTTTATTTTTGTCATCACATAAAGCAAATCATGGGTTGGAAGTTGGATATCCTGGTTCCATTCCTGTCCATTTTGGTTTTGCATTTTGGTTCACACTGATTTACTGGTTCGCTCAGTAATGCACAGAGCAGACACTTATTAAAAGTTACTGCTGGTTGCCAGGTGTTGGCCTGGCCTGGCCATGGTCCAAGAGGACTTCACCAGATGGTAGGAGAGAGCCTCCTGGAACCAGGTTTAGCATTGATGCCCACTCCGAAGGGGCAGAGCTGTAGAAAAAGGAAAGCGCTAGTTGGTCAGGACAAAGGAGACAGAGGGAGCAAGGAAAAGGACGTGGCAAAGATTTGTGAATGCGCCACACAGACGCTGCTTCAGACTACAGTGGATTGTGTCTTTTTCAGATGTTCGCAACAGAAACATGTATGTTTCCAGGAATGGTAGGTTGGAAATATGCTCAGCATCAACCCCTAACCACTGTTGGTCTTTTCTTGAGACTTAAGATACTATGTGGCCAGCACTTGAACACTGAGATAAATAGGATTCCTTTTAAGAGCAAATGTGTGTAACACAGGAAAGGTACACTACACTTCACACGTAGCTTCTTCTTACGGTGTTGGTGGGACAGGGTTTGCTGAGGGTGTGGGACGAGAAGCACGACCGCAGAGATGGAGGTCAAGTCAATTAACAGCCAACCAACAGGTAATTACTGAGTCCCTACTCCGTGCAAATTGTTTGTGGTAGATGAAAATAATGATGACTGTTCCCTTCAAAGGACCTGAAATATGGATCTGGATACCTACTGAGATACCCAGCAAAGCAGAGTTGTGAATTTTCCCTGCCGGGCCAGGGTGCAGGTTGTGGTAGACCGGTGTCCATGGAGATGTCCATGTCTGTTTTGACTGGGGTAGTCAGAAGGGCTGAAATCCACAGACCACGCTGTTTAAACTGGCTGGAACTGTTTAGGTGTGTTAATTTAAATTTCACAAAACTCCTCTTTTTCAAAACTGCATGAACAAAGATAATCCCTAAAAATCTAAATCAGAGGCAGTGGAAACAGAGGACAGTGCCTTCTCTCATGTCAATCTAATGTCTTATCCTTGGATAATTTGGCACGTAAAACTTTTTCTATCCCTTGGGAAAAGAAATGCATTGCAGTAAGATAAGTAAGCCATGGGGATATAATGTACAACGTGGTGACTATGGCTGGTAATACTGTTGCATATTTGAAACTTGCTAAGAATGTGGATCTTAAAAGTCCCTTCTCATCACAAGGGAAAAAAATGCACTGCACTAGATAACTAAGTAAATGTTAGGATTTTGTTTACTGTAAAGTGGGTTAAACCTGGTGTGATGAACATGTCATCAATTAATATATTGTTAATTTTTGTTTGTTTAAAAACAGCTCAGGCAGTCTGAGAAGGAAAGAAAAAATAATTTTCATGAAAAAGGAATATTTCTCCCTTAAAAGGAAAGCTCTTAGTTGTAATTCAAAACATTTTAATTTCTTTTTTAAAATGTAAATCAAGCTCCTCCCGCTGGTCTAAATGGGTCTGAGGGACAACTCCACAATGATGAGGTAGCTCAGGATGTTACAAAGGCAACAGAAGATGCCTAGCATTGGGAGTTTATTTGTAGCATTTACCACTTTCTGGGATTCTCTTGCTCATTTACTGGCCTGCTTACAGTGGCTGACGTATGTATCTAAGGTGCTCTCTTATTTGTTTCGGAAAATCAAAGGTGAAAAGAAACAAAAAACAACAACGTGGTGCTTGTGGAAAAGGAACGTAGAAATTGAAGGCCACTCATCTGGAGCTGACTCGGCCTCAGCCTCGGTGTGCTGGGGTCCAGCCACGTGGGAGCCGGAGTCCGAGCTCTCAGGGGCACACAGCTGGCGGGAACGGCAGGTGCAGCTTGCACACGTGGTCCCTGCCTGGCAGAGGCAGTGCAGGGCGCTCCTGGGACAGGAAACTGAGCACCATCTGATTGGAGGGCCCTGAAAGGATTTCACAGAGGAGCCAGTTGGAGTCTTGAGGTGGAGGGCTTCTTCCTGTCCAAGCACGGGCCAGTGAAGCCTCGGGGAAGCCCTGCTGGCCAGCGGAGGGCTCAAGAGGCTGAGGGCACAGCCAGAGGCTGTGTGGGAAGGTAGCTGGGGTGAGGGGTGGTGAGGAGAGAGGATTCTCTTGGGCTAACACGCAGGATTTCCTGGTTATCC
This sequence comes from Ursus maritimus, assembly GCF_017311325.1. Taxonomy (NCBI): domain Eukaryota; kingdom Metazoa; phylum Chordata; class Mammalia; order Carnivora; family Ursidae; genus Ursus; species Ursus maritimus. The sequence goes on along the minus strand of NW_024423675.1, from coordinate 67,101,866 downwards.
GTTAGTGTGAACCCCTCTGAGGGACTACACACAGAGAGGTAAGGTAGAGAGGCGGGAAGACCACTGCCTCCGGCCGTGGAGTTGGGCTGCTGAGTGATCAGGGGCAGCAGTCGGGCCAGGTGAGGACAGGTGGGAGGCTGAACCGAGACGGGGAGCATGCACCTGAGAGGCAGGGGAGACAGAGCCATAGGGAGCAGGTAATATTAATAGGACTGGGTGACTAGATAAGGCAGGGGTCCGATGACTGGTTTCTGGATTGGAGGGGGGGTGTGTGTGTGTGTGTGTGTGTGTGCGCGTGCATGTGCGAACCTGTGTTCATGGCTGGCGTGGTTCCTTGTCTAGAGAAAAGGGTAAAAGAACAGGAAATACTGGAATTGACACCTCTTTGGTCAGCAGTGTTGTTCGAATGGGGATTTCTGATTGTATGGTGCCTGCACTCTGTGGGGTAGATGTGAACCAATCGAGCATACAAAAGGAAAAAACCCATCAAGAATCAGAAGTACCAAATGCCATAAGAGCTATGCATGGAGTTAAAATCCAAGAGTTGACGGGCCTGTGAGGGTCTCTCTGTGTAGTGGAAGTTCGCCTGGGGTCTGAATGGCCCATGCAGCCCATAGTGCAGAGTGCCCCAGGCAGAGGGAGTCTCAGGTTAGGGGACAGAATGCGGTCCCCTTTTGCTGCAGCCTGGGTGTGGACCAGAGCAGTGGCGTGGAGTGATGCCCACAGAGCAAACGGGTCAGGTTGGGGCTTTGTCAGTTGGGGGAAAATTGTGTGCTACTGCGTGAGCAAGGGGAAGCTACTGGAAGGTTTCAGACTAGTGGGGATTATGTGCTTTGTGATCCAAGAACCTCATTCTGGCTGCAGTTCGGTGAGTGAATGTAGGGGCTGTTGAGATGGAGTATATGGGGGCCGCTGTAGTAGGCAGGACAAGAGATAGGGGTGACCGGCGTGGTGATGACCTGAGGCTTCAGGAGGAGTTTGGAGGCAGAGAGTGCAACACGTGCAGGTGGATTGGGTATGTGGATAAAGGGGGGAGGAGGCAAGAGCAGTGCCCGGCTTTCAGTGGAGCATTTGGGCCTGCGCCGGACTGTGTGAGGGGGAAGCCTGGGAAGGAAGGGGCCTACCGGGAGTGGGCAGGAATCCGGTGTTGTGTTTGGTAGCGTGAGGTCTGCACAGCTTAGTGGAGGTGTTCAAAAGGCGGGTGGCTAAGTCACATCTGGCAGTCGGAGGGTGCATAGAGCGAGGCTGGGGAACCAAGAGTACTCGCGGTGCTCACAGTCACGGGGTTGGGCCCCCAGTGTGAGCGTGTCCAGGGCCCCTGTGCACCGGGAGGCTCGAAGCGCAGCCTGATAGAGTCGCTACCGGACCGCTGTGCCCTGCGGTGGCTTCCCCCGCTGTGGCTGTGGAATGACAGGGTGGCTCTCTGGGCAGCCGCAGAGGGAACGGGGTGGGAGATGAGGCTCTGCAACTCCTCGGTAGCAGTAGAAGCCGCGGTTCTGAATGGAACCCTGCCGTGACCCATGGGAGCAGGAGAGACAGAAGACTGTGTGACAGGAGCCAAAGGAAGAACCATGGAGAACCTGGAGGAAGAATGAGCCCGAGAGCAGAGAGGAGGGGAAATGGAACAGAACATGCCCTGGAATCGGGACGGGGCACCTCAGCACGGAAGGAGCCAGACGCCCCGGAGATCAAGTAAGTTTGCAGAGCCAGCGAGCCGGCAGGGCCCCGTCCAGGGATTCTGGGTGTGGTGGCAGACATGCAGACCCCCTTTCCGTGGAGCAAAGGCTCCTTGGAGACCGATGCACAGGGCAGGTGTAGTCCTCAGGGCAGGAGAGGTGAGAGAGAGAGGCCCATGGCCTCCCGCTGCAGGGAGGTGAGAGCTAGCTTTTCTGCAGGCGGGGCAGACCTGAGACTGTTACTCGCTGGGCAGGAATTTGAAGAAAGAGGAGCAAAAGAACAGAGCAAGCCTTGGAGAAGGTGGAGAAAGGAAGCCAGGGACACTGGAAGGGAGCCCTCTCTGCAGGAACAGCTGTGGAAGCCCCTGTGGGTGCTGGGGGGCTTCAGGTGCAGGGAGGGGTGCAGTGGGAAAGTGGGGGGCTGACATGAGAGCCCCCACCGCGTGCCCCTTTCTGCAGGCCGCTGTAGCCAGCCGTGAGCAGAGTCAGGGTGGTGGCGCGGGGCGAGGGGCCAGGCCACAGGGGTCCTGCCCGGCGCAGGGGGTCAGTCACTGGCCTGTGCAGTGTGGCCGGTGATGGGAGTGCGCGAGGGCTGTGCAGAAGGCGAGTCCTGGGAAGACTCACCTGCCAGCTGCGGGCAGAGAGCGGTGCCGGTGTAGACGCGCGGCTCGCCACATGGACACCTGTGGCCGGTGTGGACACTTGGAAGCTCTCAGTACACATGTTGATGAAGTGGCCCAGCAGGATGAAACTGGAGTGCTGTCTTGAAGGAGGCAGGGTGTGGGGTGTGCAGAGCTGGCGGGGGGCCTGAGGGGAGGAGCTGTGGGGAGAACGTCAGAGAGAGAGCAGATGGGTCCGGCGCGAGCGCTTCACGCGGCAGATAAAGGCGGTGTGAGCAGCAAGGAAAGACTGTGGAGTCTTCATAGGGAGGTCATTCCATGTGTATACTGGGGAGGGGCGGGTCATGTGACAGGCACATGTGCACCCAGCATCTGTGTTCTTGTTGCTGACCCACTCATTGGCAACAGCTATGTCCACACAAACGTCCTCCTTCAAGACAAGATCAAGGGCAATTATGACACCTTTTAGCCGTGGCCGTTGAAGAGGGGTGCAGAGGGGAGAGAACACTCTTTAATGGCACCATTGCCCCCCGGAGGAAGCTCTCTGCACAGTGATTCACCCTCCGCCTGCTGCCGTCTCCCCTCCACTTGCTCCAGTGCCAAACTGCTTACAGTTGGAGAACTTCTGCCGCTGTCACCGTGTGCCTTGTGATGGGGGCCCTTTCCCCCCAGTTGCCATCCGCTGGCCTCTGGGAATTCCCTCCTTCTCCCTGGGCTTGCTCCCTGTCCCCTCATCTGTATCCCCCCAGTGCCTGGAGCTGGTACTTTTCCACTTAGTGTGTGTCTCCCTTCCTTCCCGTGGGCAGGAAGCATGTTTTATTCATTTTCTTAACCTCAATGCCTAGCACATCGCCAAGCAATTAGACAAGAAGTCTAACGAATAAGTAAGCAAAGGTGTTTAGGTGGGAGAATATGATCAACATGGTCCTTTAAGAATATTAGCTTTCCCAAGAGGAAGGCAGTAATGAAATAAATAACATCGTGGTGAATTTTAGCATAACTTGAAACATCCCTTGGTTCACTTTTTTTTGTTTCCATGTACTCCAGAAACACTGTTTGACACCAATGACCAGGGCTTCTGAGTTACCGAGAACGCAGTGTGTCCGTATGCCCCACTCTGGGGTGCTGAGCTCAGCATGGGGCAAGCTCCACGAGCTGATGGGAAGGAGGGAGATATGTGTTTAGAGCGTTCTGGGTGCCTCTGTTTTGTGTCCTGAGGCAGTGATAAAAAGCTTTTAACTTTGACAAAAACATTTTCTACAGTAGCAAAGAGAAAGCGGTGCTTATGAAGGTATTGAAACAGTGCCATGTGTGTGGATATCATGAATTATTTATAAAAATGCGAGCATATTTGGACTTTTAAAAGTTGGTAAGGAAGAAGCAGTTTTGCATGAAGAGCAGGTCCACTATCATGAGTATGTGGAAAGCTGCTGCGCATGAGCCCCTGGACTCCATTTGTACATGACGTAATTACGTGTTTCTGCGTTGTAGTTTTAGCGGCTTCCAGAATAAACATTTAAAATGATGTCCACAGGCTTGATTACTATGGCTTCGTAGATTTGGTAATTATGTATTTTATCATTGCTGTCAGGGTTATATCCATTTTTAGATTTTCTTTTTGTCCCAACACCAGAAGTTCACTCTTCAAGCATTCTTGTCTCATCGGTCATCATGCCTTTTTAGGATAATAACTCTTTGTGTCTCATGATTAAACATATCCAGTTATTTTAAGGCAGATTAAGGAAAAACCTCAACAATTAAAACAGTGTGGTCCTGGCATGTGAGTAGATAAACCAATGCAACAGGATAGAAAAGTCTTAAAACAGACCCAGACACATGAAGGAATTTAGAATATTTTAAAAGTGTTGTCTTTTCTAGGGGTAAAAATAGACTATTGAGTAAAATGATTTTGGGACAACTAGGAAGTCATGTAGACAAAAACAAGATTAGGTCATACCTCTTACTGCACCTCCAGGAGAAATTCCAAATGGATCATATGGTCAAATAGTTTTTTTTTTTTTTAAAGGAAACATAAAAAGACAAAAAAACGAGGTGATTCCTTCCTAGCCTTGGCATGGGGGGAGACCCCTTCAATAGGACTCATTCCCAGAATTCCAAAATAGTCGAAGATAAGATTGATTCATGAATCTACAGAGACTTTTTACAACCCTCAGTACCATAAGTAAGTCCTGCTGGATTCCTGGAAAGCTGCTGCGCATGAGCCCCTGGACTCTGCCCGTGGCCTTTAGCTTCTGGTGGCACCTCTGAGCTCCCACAGCATCAATTTCTTGTAGTTCTTGACCATCCGCCCTAGAAGGAAGCACTGACTGCTCCTATCACAGCATAGGGCTCACCTTCCTGATACTGACAGAGCTCCTGGAAATGGTTAAGTAAAAGAACCTAATAAAAAATAGTCAAACGAAATGAACAGATAGTTCCTAGAAAAGGAAGTGAATGGCTATGTAAAAAGATGAAAAGATTCTCAGCCTCATTCATGATAAAATAAATGCAATTTAAAATAACACCAAGGTAGCATTTTCACCTGTCGGATTTACAAAGATTAACAGTCTTGCTAACACACCATTGGCAAGTCTGTGAGGAAAAAGATACTCCCTTACATTCCTGGTGAGAGTAGCAATTGGTACAGCCTTTGAGGCAGACAATTTGGCAGTATTGATCACTGTTAAAAATGCGTGTACCCAGTGAAGCGGTAATTCTCCTTCTGGGAATTTATCACTCAGATACACCCACACACGGGCAAAGTGGCTTAGCGAGGGGTTAAAATACTGCAGCATCGTTTGAAAGAGAGCACTGAAAACCATGCAAAGGTCTATCCGCAGGGGCCTGGCTAAATAAACTTCGCAGCAGTGATACAAGTGCACGACCGGTCTTCCAGGTACCTTGCCGCGTGAAGAAAGGAACACGTAAAGCAGTGTGTACACATTCTTGCGCTAGAAAGGACAACGGACGCGAATACCCGTATTCCTACTTGCATGTGGAAACCGCGCGTTGACCAGTCCTGCTCGGTGGCACGGGGGTGGGGGGGGCGGGGAGCAAGAGTTGTAGAGAGACTCCCGGTATATCCTTTTTGTATGTGTTGAGTTTTGAATAACATAATTTACCTATTCGAAAATTAAATTTCCAAACAACAATTTACGGAAATGCCATTTAACTATTCGTCAGCTGCTCTATGGTTGAGGAGATCTTTCCTTGTTGTTGCTTTTTTTTTTTTAGATTTTATTCATTTATTTGACAGAGGGAGCACAGGCAGGCAGAGTGGCAGGCAGAGTGAGAGGGAGAGAGAAGCTGACTCCCCGCTGAGCAGAGAGCCAGACATGGGGCTCGATCCCGGGGACCCCGGGATCATGACCTGAGCCAAAGGCAGATGCTTCACCGACTGAGCCCCCCGGGTGCCCCATGTTGTTGGGCTTTTTATCATCTTCCTATTGAGATCATAGTTTCATTTTTCAGACCTGAGGTTTGTTCGCTTTTGTCTTCCTCTAGCCTCCCACTTACTTCTACACAAGATCCCAAAATGTCAAACCATGAATATTAAAAAAAAAAAAAAATCGCATGCATCAGTACCCCTCGTGCTTATCTTATCGGCTCATTTTCAACGTCACCAACCAATTTGAAAGGGGGAAAAACCCACTTCTATTTTAATGTGATTTCTGACTCTGAAACAGCCTATGGTTCACATGTGAGATATGAAGTATTGTTGAAACCGTTGGAGAGCTGCCCAGCCAGCTTCAGCTGGTAGAAATCACTACATTTTGGCAAGAAACGGAGTGTCTTCCCTGTGAAAACGTGGGCTTTACATTCTAGCACTCCCCAGCTGAATGGAAACGGAGCCTCAAGCGGTCTTGTCAGCACCGTCTGCAGGGGCCTTGACGGCTTATTATAATTTACTCCCGAGTTGCAATGCTGTGACTTTTCATTTAGGGCAGGGACAGTGGGAACTTAGGCATTCATTCATCCCTGGGCAGACATTCGCAGAGCTGCTGTGGGAGCTGCTCTGGGCCAACCAGATGCAAGGCGGTCCTTGACCTCGAGACCTCTCCTCTGGCTGGGCTTTGGTGGTAGCACTGAATTCCTCGGATCCTCGTATTTGATCTCTTCCCTGATTTTATTTCAGGTTTAATGTTAATAGTCACTGTTTCGCTAAGTATCTAAGTGGGTTTCTTCCTTCCTCCCTGGTTTGGGTATCAGCCCTGCCTATTTTCCTGTGTTCTGCTTTATACCGCTGACATTTTCTTTGTCTTATCACTTAATATTATTTCCTCCTAGTCCAGCCATTGGTTTTATTTTAGCTGCTACTTCCTTCCTAGTTACTGGATTTTGTGAAAACCCTTTCCTAACCTCAAATGTCAGCCTTCCACCCTAACAAACTTCTTTGACCCCTAGAGTCGTGCTTCTCGGGTCTTCACCCATCTCACACCCTGGGCCTTGGGGACGTACAAGGTGTCGGCTTGCACTTCTTTGGGCCCCTTTCTTGAAGGCACTATTTTCCCGTAGTAGCCTGGGGTGTTCAAGGAAATCCCTGATGACTCCTGCTGTCCCCTGCCCACCATGCGGATGGGGAAGGGGAGTGGGAGGTTGAGCCCCGCAGATGCCGTCGGGGCCTTGTCAGGTCACTGGGGACGTCTGAATGTTAAAGGTGCTCCTGATTCGTATGAGCGCTCCAGATGAACGAAGTTTCTCGGGAGATTTCTGCCGTAGCTGTACAGTTCTGTGTTTTGTAACTGTCCTGTTCTTTTGATCAAATGGGCCATCGTGAGGGAATCTGTCATTTTTTTTCTAAGTGACTTTTTAATTCTTTTTGTTTTGCCTTGGAATATTATTAAAGGTGTCCTCCCCAAATCTTCGAGAGTCAGAAGTATCATGACTTCTCCTGTCCGGGGCGCAGTCTGCTGGGAAGTACCTCCTATTGCCAGTACGGTGAGGGATTCGGTCCCGGGGTTTGGGATGACCTAAACTGTTTACGGATGCCATTACTAGATGGAGATAAGCCTCTGAGAGAGCTATGTGTGTGGAAGGAGGTGCCAGCACTTGACTCTTGTTCATTTTGTTCTTATTGACACAGTGTTGGCTCTTCTCTGTATTCATTCCCTTGTGCCCTGGGATTGGCAGCTTGTCGGAAGGAAAAAGCAGGTGGTCTGATGTGTTGAGAAATGGGTATGTGTCTCCTAGGTACACAGGCTAACATGGTGGTCGGTGAGTAAGGCAGGCCTATGTTGGGGGTGTTTCTTTGGCAGCCGCAGGATTGCCATGAGGATGACACGAAATAGGGTGTGTCGAGTGTGGACAGGAGAGCCTTGAACAAAGTGCCAGGGCACGTTTGCCGTCATCACTACCGTGGACTCCGAGTGAGCCCCCTGGAAGGGCAGCATGGCGGCCCCGAGAGGACTTCACAGGTGGCGGGAGATGAAGGATGAGACCGCCAGAAGCATCCCTTTGGCTGGTAGAGGTGTTTCTTTATAGTTACAGGAAGTGCAGCTTCTGGAAACACTGATACCAGGAAATGGCTGGAGTCTTAGAGCAATTCCACTTTCTTGGCAAGGAATTAAAGGACAATGTGTTGAAAATAAAAGGGAAGAATTTTTGGAAAGAGAAAGAGCTAAAAAAAAAAAAAAAAAAAAAAAAAAAAAAAAAAAAGCAATTGTCATTAGAATTCTTCCATTTAGGGGAATCTGTTTTTGGAGTGGCTGTTACAAGCATTTCCCCATTTATGGATCCTCAGCACCTCCAGCAGATGTGACCTCTCTTCTCTTGTGTCTCTGAATTGTTTGCATTCACTTGGCCTGACTAAGGAGGAATGCTTCTGGTGGGCCTCCCGGCTGCTTGGAGTGGGGTGGGAGCCTCCTGCGGCCCTGGAAGGACTCAGGTGAGCTGTGTGACTCCCCAGGACGCAGCGCCCGTCTCTGGGCCGTTGTCCAGAGGACACTGTAGCTCAGATTTGGTTTGTATGTTTAGCTTTTTTCTTTGCAACTGGTTATTAATTCACTGTAGAATTCTGTAGATTGTTGGTCTGTGTTCTTTATTTTAAATTTTTTCAAAGATTTTATTTATTTGACAGAGAGAGAGAGAGAGCACAAGCAGGCAGAGCAGCAGGCAGAGGGAGAGGGAGAAGCAGGCTCCCCACTGTTGGTCTGTATTCCTAACTAACTACATGAGTGGTCTTAGGCCTATACATGTATTCCATTTTTCTTCTGTAACTTAATTCAGTCTCACTTGAGGAAAGGTAAGAATGTACCCATTAGCAATTATCTCCTTAAGGGTGGGTTTTGAGTCTACATCTTATTTTATTTTATTATTTTTTAAAGATTTTTATTTTTCAGTAATCTCTACACCCAACCTGGGGCCCAAGCTCACAACCCCGATACCAAGAGTCACATGCTCTACCGACCGAGCCAGCCAGGCACCCCCGTGAGTCTCCATTTTAAATGCCTTTAAAAAACACTCTACATCTGGTTTGCATTTATCTGAAACAAAACTATTAGTGAGTTATGTTATTTTAATTTAAAACGTCACAAATAATTTGAGGAATTGCACTTTTATCTGTTATGATATTTTGGAATTCTTTAATACTATATAGGGGACATTTTTTTTTTAAAGATTTTATTTATTTATTTTTGAGAGAGAGAGAGCGTGTGCATGCATGCACTTAAGCAGGGGGGAGAGGCAGAGGGACTGCAGGGCTCCATCCCAGGACCCTGGGATCGTGACCGGAGCTGAGGGCAGACACTTCACTGACTGAGCCACCCAAACATGTACATGTTTTAAAAAAATTTTTTGAATTGGCTTCTGCTTTTCAGTAGGTTCATAAACATTAAAGAAATTGCAGACAGGCATTCAACAGTGCCTCGGTGGTGAGCGCTCCTTCCTTGTGTCCTTTGTACGGCGCACTTGTTGAGGGTGAGTGTGTCCTGACACCAGAACTGACGGCCAGTTCTTCTGTCTGCTCTCGACATCGTAAGCTTGAGGTTTGCTATCTGTGCATCTCCGACGACTAACAGAGTGTTCAATAGGAATCACTCACGGAGCGTGTCACACACGGAGTGAAGGGTCGGTCCCAAGAAGCAGTGTGGTGCCCTGGAAACATGGATTTGGGAGTCAAGTTTGGGCTCATATCTCAACTCTGCCTAATTTCTGAGAATACCAGTTTCCTGCTCTGTAAAACCGGTGCTCGGTAGATGTTAGTTTCCCTTCAATAATTTTCCTCCAAAGAAGAAGTAGCAGATCTCTTTTAAGTCATAATACTTTGGGATTTCCTTGAATTGCAAAAATTTTACATTGTAATATTTTGGTTTTGATTCTGCATTAAGGATGAGAAGCTCAGCTTAGGTTTTTACTATAAAAAGTCAGGGCAGCTGGGTGGCTCAGTCGGTGAAGCGTCTGCCTTCGGCTCAGGTCATGATCCCGGGGTCCTGGGATGGAGTCCCGCATCAGGCTCCCTGCTCAGTGGGGAGCCTGCTTCTCCCTCTCCCTCTGCCTGCTGTATGCTCTCTCTCGCTCTCTGTCACATAAATAAATAAATAAATAAATAAATAAATAATTTTAAAAAAGACAAAAGAAAATATAAAGCAGTTTTCAGAAATCCTCAGAATACTGCTTTCTATTTTTAAAGGAAACTGATTCCATGAGAGGGTCTGCAGTGAACATGCTTGTGGCCCCGGGGTGGCCGCAGCCCGGCCTTCCAGGTCCTGCTCCTGGGCTCCTGTACTCCAGGCCCCGCTCCTGGCACTGCTGCAGAACTGCTCCCTGGCCTGTGCCCTCCTGGCCTGTTTTCTGGAGAAGACTCCAGCAGGCTCCTATTTTAGGATTTGACCTGCTGCTTAGCTTGCTGGGTGATTGTGCCTTCCTTTGCTCTCCTAACTTATGTAAGTCATGTCCTTGAATGGCAGCATCAGTGAAACCTTGTCAGCGTGTTTCATAGTTGTTTTGGGTGGAGATTCGTGGTGGCCTGAAGTCAGTGGACTGTTCGCGAGCTCTCAGTTGATGACACCGATGGATTTCGCCAGATTTGAGTGTGGTTGTGTGTCTGCGAAATCACTCGAAGGTTAAACCTCTGGCTTCAGTGCTTCTCTTCGTTTCTCAGTTTCCCTGAAGTGAGATTTGGAGAATTCCAGTTTCCTGGTTTGGTCTCCCCTGAAAGCAGAGCTTGAGGGGTGATTCGGGTAGGAGGGAGTGGGGCAGTGAAGTGAGGGTCACAGGCAAGGAGTTAAAGCCAACTGGAGGGAGAAGATGAGTTATTCACATTGAGGTATGGGCAGAAAGGGCTTGATCCCCACAGGGACTCCCTCTCAGACTCTGGTGGGGCTGGGGGGCAGTAGCTTCTACCCCTGGCCTCCTCCCTCACTGGGCAGGGCTGTTTTGGGGAGTGCTAGCCCAGCGCTTCCAGACTTTTCTTGCTGGAAAATGTCTCCTGAAAGGAGTTAGGCTGGGCTGTGGACACTTCAGGTGAGTGTGTCCTCCCGGGAGCAAGCCCCCTGCTGGGCCAGAACCCAGAAGCAGCTGGGAGGATGTGACAGGTACCCCAGAGGCCTTTGCTGCCAAGAGAACACTCAGAGTAGACAACATTTATTGTCTTCATTCCATTTCTGGTCGGAGGTGTTTTGACTTTTTAAAAAGTATTAATTTATATAAGTTCTGAGATTTTTCTTCAGATCAGTAGAATTTCAAACAGTTGTGCTGGTCCTACATGTATATTCTGTCTCAAGGTGAAATTACGCTTATCCAGAGGTGAAGTGTTTCATTGTCAAAGAACGGCTAACTTATATTCTTGTGTGCTATATGGGAAGGCAGGGGTGTGGACAGAACATGTTTTGGAAAGGGTTTTAGCAAAATATTTGAGAACAGAAAAGGTTTTCTAATGAACACTCAAAGAAAAGGTTAAATAAACCAGAACATTCGATTCAGAGAGCATTCGGATTATCAAGTTTCCACATTTTCATGTTCCTAGTCCTTGGTTTTTAAAAGTGATTGTTCTAGATAGTATTTTAAAACTATGTAGGGAATGTAGTTTTATTTATAAATTTGGCACAGATGAGATTTAGTTTAGTAAAAGAGTATCTTTATTATTGCATTTTTCTGAATTAGAAGATTATATACAATAACTGATTAAATTATTAATCAGTGCTGTTAATTATTCACCATATGGTGAGAGCATAAGCCTCATGATAAAGAGACTACTTTAAAATAAATACTAAGTCATAGTCTATGAAAATGTCTGTAGGGAACCACTGTCTTAGACCAGGGCAGACTTTTTCTGGAAAGGCCCACGTAGTGCGTGTTTCAGACTCTTGGCTATATGGTAGTTGCTCATCTCTGCCCTTGGAGCAGAAGAACACAGACAGTGCCCATGTGAATGAGCTGCACTGTTGTATTTCAATACATTTTATTTATAAAAACTGGCAGTGGGCTCCAGCTTGCTGGCCCCTCCTTGTGTTAGAAGAATATTATTTGTGATGAACACGAATTTCTCCTTTTGGGTCCCTAGAAAGGCACTGTATTTCAATAGAAAGAGTATCCTGTCACCAAGGTCATGTTCATAGTTTGGGAACTTGGACACCCACCCCAAACCAGTGTGACTTGCTGGCTCTTTTCTGCTTTGGCCCTTTTTATATGGGGCAGGACACTCTGCTTCCAGTAATTTCACTTCTGGGGGAAGTTGTAAGGGCAGCATTTTCATGAAAAAGGAATTTGGGGGCTTTCCACCTAGAATTTGTATCAGTGATTTTCATTTTTTTAGTATCTTGTAGTCCTAAGTCACTGCAAAGAATGAGGCAGAAATTAAGAGACACACACATAAATATGCACTCATCTCTGAGAACCAGAGGGTGTGTGCGGACTTTCTTTTGGCAGAACGCTTTAAACTCTGTATGTATGTTGAGCTGGCTCGGAGAGATGCTACTGATGTCTATTGCTGTGTCCTTATTTGTGGATAAGTAGATTAATTTATACAGAGGTTGATGCATAGTGCTCAGAATGGCCAATTTCTCAAGAAATCTCTGTGTCACATGCATACGTCTGTCTTTCCTTTTTCCCGAAGTATTGACTGTTGATCCTAGTGAAGACGGGTGATGCAGCCTTACTTAGTATTTAGGTATGTTAGGAAGACCTCAGCAGGGTCCCTGTACCAAGCGTGTGTGGTGTGCTGTATGTATGATTTATGATCACGTATTACGTCATGGTACAGTGCGTCTTCATATAGTGATGCCGTGGAGTAATGAATGAATAATGTGGTTACATTAAAGGAGAAGCCTGATGGGAAACACGAGGGTCTCTCTTCATGGGTGTGATGCCAGGGATAACCTCAGCAGGCAGGGTGACTGGGAATGCCCTCCGCTCAGGGGCGATGATGTGGAGACTCCAGGTTTACAGGATTTCTTGAAATGAGAATTCCTTAACAGCTCTCTTCAAACTGCTGTGCCCACTTTCAAGAACATATTGGGCAAAGATTACTTTAGAGAAATCAATTTCTATGCCCTCAGTGTTCATATCGACTCTTATAAACCTGAATTTGCCTGAGAACATCTGCCTGCCCGACAGCAGTCTGCTAGTGCTGCTTGTCTGCTTTCCCTTTCACGCATGCTCTTCTCCCATTTCCAGAAGAAGAAAGCCTTCCCTCTTTCCTACCCAGAATCTCACCATGGTTTGTTGTAAATGTGGGGTACTAAACCAGGGCACAATCGGAGAAGGTTCTGCTCTGGGGACGAATCTAGGCAGAGCAAAGCAAGGAGAGCTTCTGTGGATGAGGCAGACTATTTCACCAGGTTTACAGACTGCAGAGCTCCTGTGTGTCCATCCATCCGTCCATCTGTCTATCCATCCATCCATCCATCCACCCACCCATCCACCTGTCCATCCATCCAACCATCCATCCATCCAACCATCCATCCATCCATCCGTCCACCCGTCCATCCATCCACCCATCCATCCGTCTGTCCGTCCATCCATCCACCCACCCACCTGTCCATCCATCCAACCATCCATCCGTCCATCCATCCACCCACCCGTCCACCCATCTATCCGTCTGTCCATCCATCCGTCCGTCCATCCACCTGTCCACCCGTCCGTCCATCCATCCATCCACCCATCCGTCCGTCTGTCTGTCCATCCATCCGTCCATCCATCCATCCATCCACCCATCTGTCCATCAATCCATCCATCCATCCATCCATCCATCCGTCCATCTGTCCATCCATCCATCCACCCATCCATCCGGCCATTGTCCATCCCTCCACCCCTCCACCCATCCATCCATCCATCCATCCGTCCATCACCCGTCCATCCATCCACCTGTCTATCCATCTGTCCATCACTTTGCAGAGCACTCTCCTTGGTTAGATCTGTAGTGGTTTATATTTATTATTTAGAATTCTGTGTTTATGCAGTTTTCTCCCCTATTAGAACACACTTCACTCCAGTGAATAAGCTTTGGAGGGGCTATTGTTGTTGATGCAGTGGTGGAGTATGGCCAGCGGCATTCAAGGCCCCCGGGAGCCTGTGGTCTGGCAGGCAAAGCCACCTACGCACATATAGTCTGCTAGACCCGAGTATACCTGGTGGCTGAACCAGTCTGGGAATTTGGGATGGGCTTCCTGAGGATGAGTCAGAAGAGGGAAAGACTGGTCAACCAGTGTAGCCACTTGGTGGAGAGTGGGTTGTGGGTGGGAAGGTGTTCTGGCACAGGAGCAGAGGGTGTGGGGACCTGAACCCAAGTCTTGGGCCAGTGGTGTCATGGTTTGCTGCCTTCCCAGGGTCAAAGCAACATGTTGCGTTACCCACACAGGGAGCAGAGGAAGCACATGTGCGTTTATGATGGCTTCCCTGACAGACAAGGAAGGAAACCCAGTTCACAGGAAGGCACGCCCCAGAGATGGGGGGTGGGCTCCAGGAGGCAGGTACCGCTGGGCTGCTGGGCAGGTGGCACAGTGAGCTGGACAGTCCTGTGGATAGTCGTACTTGACATCGATTTTCTAAATTGTTTTATACTTATGATCTCATTTGGTTCTTAAGAAAGCCCAAAGAAGACAAATCATAAGCAAAGTAAGGCCCAGAACCTAAGACCTCGGCCCCACACCGTGCAGTCCTGGGGCCTTGCCTGTGCCCTAGGAGATGTGGGCTGAGGGAGAGAACGGACGCTGCCCTTACGCATTATCCCCTGTGGTGGACGCCCTTTGCCTCTTGATCTGGCTTTGCTGGGGCCAGAGTGCTTTCCAGATTACTCAAGTGTAACTTTTAAAGCACTCACTTTTAATGATTTTATTTTACATAGAAACCTCTCAAAAACGTGTGGTACCTTATATTTTTCCTGTCTTTGAGCATTGATTATTGTTTTATAGTGTGGAGATGCCTTTTAAAGAACTCTTGAGGCTTATAGTTCTCTTTGCTGCTGTAGTTAATACTTCACGAATCATAATTAAGACAATTATGCAGTTTTGCTTATCTTCCCACTTTTAAGGGTTTCTTTTTTTTCCCCTCTCTCTCTGGGTCCATAGGCATCAGTCACCCTGTGTCAGGTGCCCACATGCTGCTCACAAAAGCCACCTCTCCTCTGTCCCCTAGGCAGCTTGTTGGCCCCCATCTCCTCTGGTCATGTAAAGCAGGTGACCACATTTGTGGGGAAGCTGTGAGCCCTGCACGTGGGAACCGCAGGCGCGCCTCCGGATGAAGTACAGCCTGCTTGCTGACGCCCCTTCTGACCGCGTGCGCAGAACCTCGGATGGGTGATCGTCATTTCGTGTGTGTGTTCTCAGTATTTCCTGGGAGGGTGCAGGGCAAAGTAACAGCCAATAAAAAGTTAGTGTTCTTACTGCGGGAATTACATTCTCTGGCAAACTTATAGACTACTTTTAATCACTATATTTTTAAAGATTTTGTTTATTTGACAGAGAGAGCGTGCACACAGGAAGGGGAAGAGGCAGGCAGAGGGAGAGGGAGAAGCAGGCTCCTTGCTGAGCAGAGAGCCTGATGCGGGCTCGATCCCAGGACCCATTCCAGATACCCGAGATTGTTACCAGAGTGGAAGGTAGACGCTTAACTGAGCCACCCGGACACTCCCATCAGTCACTTTTATAAACAAATGTGTAAACTATCATTTACACAAGCTGTGTGTGATCTAAATCTGTAGCTTAGGCAAACCCTTGCATAGTTTATCAAAACTTTATTGTACATGCCTGCCTTCCAGACAGAAGTATATGGTCTAGTTTCAGCTCTTCTGAACAAGAAGGTTTAGAAGGCAGGCAGTGGAGGAAAGCCACAGCAGTTCCTAGCAGTCAAGAGAAGATGCAGATGATTACATGAAAGTTCTCCGCAGTTTTTACTTTGTTTTTGTGTTCTTTACATTTTCTTTGTCGTAAAGTAATGAACTGCTCTTCTTACCATTTTGGGGTTACAGGAGTCAGCTTGTCTAAATTTGGCAATCCGATTAGTTAATACAGTAACATGGAAGTTTTACTTGTAAACCTTGTTGGGGAGGAAAAAATTTTCCTCTGCCCTTCAAGATTTTTCTAGATGGTCTAAGAATCAAATTGACAGACAGATTAAGGGGAGAAAATGAAAAGTTAGTAACATGTATACCTTCTGTCTACATGGGAGAGACCCAGGAAGACTGAAGTACTCCCCAAAATGGTCAAAGCTGTCACCTAAAATACCACTTCCAGGTAAAGACAAGAGATGTTGGGGTGGGGAGTCAGTACTGGAGATGACCAGGAAAAACACAGTAAACAAGGGTGTGATTGTTATACAGATTTAAGTCATTGCCTTCTAGAGATTTAAAGTCATCTTCCTCTTCCTGGTGCTGAGGGAGACCCCCTTACAAATGGAGATTTCCCTTATACATGTAAATACCTCTTACAATAAGGTAACTTTTCCTTGGTTTTCAGAGCTTTTCTTGTGTTGCAGTTTCTTAAAAATAACCAGTTTAGAATGATCAGTAAGCCAAAGAGGCTTATCTTGGAGTGGTAGAATTTACTTTCCTACCACCTTTATAGACCAAGAATAATACAGATGTACTTGTTTGATATATGTTTACTGAGTAAGTAAGGTATTATGATTGGTGGTTTGAAAACAGCGTAAAACTTTAATATTACATGTATAATAATACAGAAACAGAAAGGCATACGCTTTTTAAAGGATTAAAAAGCCCTGGTAAATAAAAGCCATCAGCATTTTTGTGATTTGGAAAATCTCTTGGCAATTTAAAAACATTTGCAAGATCTAAAAATTTCACATTAAGTCTGCATTTCTTGTACCCTAATGGAAAATAGGGACAGGCATGCATTTTAAAGACTTTGATTCGTTTGATGCTGCACAAATTGTTCTTTATGTCTCCCTTTGTTTTTGTCTCATTAACTACAGTTGAGAACTATCATGAGTGCTGCTTCCTATACAAATAAAATTAGTCCCTGAGTTTTCAGTTGTACAAACGAAGGTCATGAATGAAAAGTCATATAGCAGCAAGTCCGAGCTATAATGATGTTAGAGCTTCATGTAAAGAACATAAGACTTGGAATCGAATGACTGGAGTCTGAATGTTGAGTAGTGTGGATGTCAGCTCCTCTATCTACAGGCCGTGGGTGCCGGCAAGGCGCTGCATTTCTGAATGCTTTCCCTACTCTGTAAAATGGGATTCTTACTATCCTGAGGCTTCCTTCTCTCTTCTTTCCCTCTCTCCCTCCCTTACTTTTTT
>NW_024423675.1:67080611-67084865 GCF_017311325.1 Ursus maritimus | reverse complement strand
TTTTTTGCCAGGATAAAGATGATATAATGAATGTGAAAGTGCTTTGTAAGCTGTAAAATTCAGCACAAATGTGATGCACTGTTAAGGCATTGTTACAAAATCTGGGGGACACGGAACATAAAAGTTAATAATTCTCATTGTTATATAATGTTTGAGTGGCAATTGTGTGTTCTGGGTACTCAGAGACTCTAGGTCTCCCTTAGCATAGTACTTAATTTGCCATTGTTGTTCACATATTCTATTTTAGATTGCTAGGTAGGCAACTAAATACATACCTTATTATACAGTGTGGGAGTTGTGTGGGTGAATTAACCTTGGGATGACGAACTTAACTTTTACCAGTTTTGACTAGTATATATTTAAATGATCAAGTTTTAAGATTTCATAGTATATCTTTAAAATTTTTTTGTTTTATTTTTGCATTTATCTTGCAGTTATGTTAACAGCAGAAAATACAGTGTAAGTGTTCTATCCCGATACTGGTGCAGATTAGCTGATCTGAGCACAAGAATAAGGCTTATGAGCATTCTTTCAGAATGCAATGCAACAGTGGCAATAATTGGTGTAAGGAGATTATGTTTCTTTTAAAGCTAGATTTTTGGCACCTGGGTGGCTCAGTCAACTAAGTGTCTGCCTTCGGCTCAGGTATCATGATCATGGGTCATAATCCCAGGGTCCTGGGATGGAGCCCCAAGTTGGGCTCCCTGCTCTGCGGGGAGTCTGCTTCTCCCTCTCCCTCTGCCCCTGCTTGTGCTCTCTGTCAAATAAATAAAATCTTAAAAAAAAAAATAAAGCTAGATTTTCTTTGATACAAAAATGACTTGAGCCCTTCCTTCCTTCCTTCCTTCCTTCCTTCCTTCCTTCCTTCCTTCCTTCCTTCCTTCTGTTCGCATTTGGTTTTGACTCCTAAGTAATCAGTGATGTGGTTATAAATGAAAGGGAAGGGTGGATGTGCTGCATTATTAAAATTGTTTCCAAATAGAAAAGGTTAAAATAGTTTTCTTTTTTTGGGGGGGGGAGGTTCAAGAAGTAGGAGGCTTTACACTGAGGCATTTCACATAAGATGCAGTCTTGGTCTGATTAGATACCCATTTTGAGTTGGACCCTTTCAGCCAGCATAAGGAAATTCTAATCCATTTTTAGGAGAGATGTTACCGTATTTACAAATAGCAAGCACTAGACAGAAGAAATGAGGAGATGCAGACTGGAGTAAAAACCTTACGGGAAAATAGGACTATGGAGAATAATTGCTAAAAAGCATTTTCTTACTTCAAGAGGTAGAGACAAGGCACATTTTTAGAAATTATCTTTCGGCTGTAGGGCAATTCGAGCCAGATTTTGCCTTCTGCTTTGGCACCCTGCCTTTGTTGTAAATATCATTCCCCGGAGAATTCAGTGATAACTCACGAAAGGCTTTAGCACAAATCTGGGAGGATCTCCTGCCCGTGCCAGGGAAACACACGCTCGGGATCTGAGGGTGCCTCGGTCCTGGCTCATCATTTCCCCACCCTTGGATAAGAAGAAATTTGTACTATCGGTACGAAGCCTTTTACCTGCCATTAAAAATGATGCCTTTGTCTTTCTGATGCTGTTGCGCTGCCTGACGCACAGGTGTGCCAAAAAGTATTTAATGAGTATTGACTGGATTCTCGTGGGAGACGTGGGTAATTCCGACATCTGTGTATGTTACCGCTGTCCGCCATGAAGCTCAATTTTTGGAGATGGGGCAGGTTGCACTCAGTCATTCACAGTCAGGTACGATCTGTGGCCATCTCAGCTGGGCAGGCCTGAGTGGGCAGCGACTGAGGACATCAAGGCTGTGGAGGCCTGGGCTGGAGGCAGGTGGCTGTGCTTTGCAAGGCTCTTTTTTTGCTTAGGCTACATCCCTCTTCTTTGCCCCCCTTCTTTGCGGCATAGTGCGCAAGGTGGTTGAATGAGTGGGACCACACCTGTGGCCCCACCCCTGGCCCGTCACCTCCTGTCTGCGAGAAATCAGTTGCATAACTTCGTTTTGCCCCACTTAGCCTCATCTATAAAATAGAATGAATAGTACCTTGTTCAGAGGATTAAATTAGTTAAATAATAGGTGCGTAGGACAATGCACCAAATACTTAATCAGCTGTTACTTTTTTTTTTTTTTTTAATTGAGGACTTCCACATTAATCATCTCAGGTGTGGTCATAGCCATCTTGCTTCAGGGAGGCTGTTGTTTTACATAAAATTGGCTTTGAGGTGTCAAGTGACCTGGTGATGGTCACTAAGCCCCCTGAAGGTTCTGGCTGGCTGCCCTGCGCTCTCCATAGACCTCTCCACAGACCGCCTTGTCTTCTGAGGTGAGGGGCCCAGGACTGGGGCTGGTCTGGGAGGCAGGAAGTTTGTACAGTAGATAGAACGATGCCTGATTAAGCACACACAGTGTCGGGAGGAGGCTCATTTCTGTACCTCTGGTTAATTTTTCACAAATGTGTTCGTGTGGTGCATAAACAGTCTGTCCAGTTTTTGCAGAATTATTCCCTGTGTAGCAAATTTCCCAGTGTGAATAGTGAGTATTGCATTTATTGTGGGAAGTAAACAGGGAACAGACAGCTGCTGTTCCTGGGATTCACTTCGAGCCTTGCCCTGGAACGTCTGGAATGTGAGGTTTCCTGTAAGGCCTGCTTTTGCCTGCATTCTTCCTTGTGAAGATTTTCCAAAGACCTGTAAATTGTAATAAGATTAGAGTGCTTTTTCATGATTGATGTTTAATCCTCATAACTCTGTATAGGTGGAAAGACTGTGGATTTCATAAATATTACTAATCAAATTATGTTTCCGTATTTTACCCTCAGTTTTGCTCCTCAGAATAATTGCCATAATTTCGTTTTGAGGTGCGTATTTGAAGGCATATGTATGTTGTGTGTCAAGATTTTCTTTGCGAGTAGCCAGTGTGCTCCCTTGTATGTTTGCTAGTATGATAAAATGTGTGGGGGTGAACATACGGGATCTGGTTTCCAGGATGCATTCTAACCCAAAGAGAAGAATGATGGGATTCTTTTCATAAGATGCATCGTATGACCTAGGTGAACAAGAGATTTTTCTTTACCACACGAATGTAAATGCCTGCCTACAGATAGAATTAGGCATTTGGAATTTGTAGAAAAATAAAGAACAAATGCTAAGGGACATCCTGGAGGTCATGGGAATGGCTCGCATTACATTGAGATGCTTACATAATGATAACACTTAGCTTGTGATATTTGCAGTTATTCTGAATGTTTACTCTTTGGAACATTGCATCCAGGTAGCTTACTGTAATTGTACAGTAACATTTTTCAGTTAAGAAAACAGAATCTGTGGTTATTAAATTAGAATATGATATTTCTGTCTCTTTATTTTTTGTTTATAATTATTCCTCAGGTGGTTATTAAAGATATCTTCTTTTCTTGAATGTCCCGGATTATATATCTCACCAAAGATTATGATCTTTAGAATTTTTCATTTGATCAGATCTATTCATTTATTTGGATACAAACGAAACTGTTCTAAGAAGTAGTCCCAAATCTCTGAGAAAAGTTTACAAAATGCACAGGTAAGAAAATGTTTAGATTTGTCACAAATCCCTTTTGGAGTAAACTGAAATAGATGTAAATATACTAGAACTAAAGCATCCGCTTGTTTTACTGCGTGGTGTACTTACTCATCTGGTGTGTGATGCTTTCTGTGGCCAGGACGTTTCCTAAGTTGATTTTCTACAAATATGAACCTAAGAATTTTTGCAAGTTTCCTTAACTGATCACCGATGTAATGGGTTGTCTCTGAGTGCACATGGAGTAAGAAGCAGTATATTATTGAACTCGCCTTCCTTCCTAACAACAGTGAACACACACACACACACACACACACACACACACACGCCACTTGACTTTGTGCTGTGGAGACAAAGCCAATCTGTGATGCTGTATTTATGCCAAGACTAAATTGGTGCCTGCATTCAGCCTCATGAGATGAGAACTAAGAAGCACCACTTCTCGCAAAGATTGGAACAAGGAAGACCCCTTTGGGGAGCTTACCTTCTTCCGATGCCTTTTATAAATCCATTCTCTAGGCTAGGTGTGTACCCAGGACACTATTTTGGATCTCGCTTGCCTGTTCATCTCTCCACTAGAGTGAATCCAAACACCTTTCCAAGGAGAAGACTGCCCCCCGCACCCAGGAGAAGCCTCTGGCTGCTTCTCAGCCGTGGTGCCTGGCTCTACTGGGCAAGTGACTTGGCTA
>NW_024423675.1:67079775-67080593 GCF_017311325.1 Ursus maritimus | reverse complement strand
AGTCTTGATGAAGGCAGGTGGGTCTTGCTTAGCAGCTGGGGGAGCTGTAGTCCCCCACTTTCAGAAGGTACCACAGAGCAGTGATGGCCACATACAGGCTTGAGTTAAGACAGGCTGGAGTCCCGTGGACTCACCTGGACCCTGTCAACGTGCTCATTCCCCCAATAGCAGGCATGTTGTTCTGTTTTTCCAGAATGAGCTGTCTGCTTTTCTTCTCTGGACACACAGTCGTGTAAACGAGCAGTTTGCATTTTTGCCATAACTGCTGAAAGTTTACAGTCAAATTTCTGGCTTGTCTGTAGCGCGTGTGTCACTTTCTGTGCTGTATGTTTTGTCTTTTCCCTCTTTTCGCTATGTTATTTCTTTATTCTTTTCGCTTTCTTTCTCATTCCAGTTTAATGTGTGTTTTCTTGTTTTCTCCCTGTACTTAGTGTGTACTTGCAATGCATACTCTCTGGAACGAGGCAAGGGAAATAATCTTCATTTGTTCACTACTCACTACAGCCCCAAGACAGTGGAGCGTATTATCCCGCTCTACATGAGAGGAATGAGCAGTTTCAAGGTCACGAAGGACGCAGGGTTGAGGTTCAGCTGTAGGTCTCTCTCTGAAAAAACCCAGGCTCATTATACCACCCATCCCGTGTTCTTTATCAAGAGTACCACAACTGCAATGTAACAACTCATGATACTCCACAAACACAAATGAACCTCACTGGGGTTGCTGCAGACCCATCCGTACCACAAGCGAAAAACACATCCTGATTTGCAAAGCTGATCCTGAGAGGTTGTGGAAGTGCACTGGGTCCCCCCCCCCCCCC